>NW_007377686.1:89844-170087 GCF_000475195.1 Diaphorina citri
AGGAATTACATCTGGTTTACAGGGAAAAAAAAGTGGAGTAGTTATTGGCGTTTAAATAGCTTAGTTACCCCCGGGCCGACTGAGCAGAGCTTCTGAAAATTGAGGCCCCCCCTTCATGATAAATCAATGGTTGAGGCCTCCAGACAAATTTTTATAGGTTTCCATATTTTTTAACTTTCCTTCTTATTATTTTAAGAACTAGGTAGCTGAGATGAACTAATTTATTGCGAAATAAAGCAAGAAAAAATGATTATTAGAAAAAAAGCGATTTTTCCTCAATATAAAATTAAAATATGTTGTTTAAAATAGAATTCAAAAATAAATTACCACATATACCTAAAACTTTAACATGACCAATGCATGACCATCATGGCCCACACATTCTATACCTGTCATTATATCGAACGCGCACACTACTGCCTAAAACTATTCCTTGCCAAGTGCCTAAAACTATTCCTTGCTAAGGCTAACTAAGTATTCCTTGCTACGTTTCCTAAAAACTTCCTTACTAGGCCCGTTCCGTTTCTGAAGAGCACGAATAACTTGAAATTTTCAAGGAGAGAAAAAAACTGCAAAAGTACCTCCGGAACAACTTTCGCATTACTTCATGGCACATTCTTACATCCATGCTTATATTGCCTATTCGGGAACGGAACAGATTGCTCAGAAAAATTCCGTCCCGACCGGTATTTGAACCCAGGACCTCCAGGATAAGAATCCGTGCTCTTAGCCACAGAAGTGAGCTAGAGATCCTACCTAAAAGACCTTCAACTAACGAAAAATCTATAGATTTTTACATTCTCTGCCCAAGCCTCACTGAACTAATGAAATCCACCGCAAAAACCTCAATTTCTATGTCTCCATTTGTTTTTAAGGTAGAGAATCTCGCTCGGGTTTCATCCAATAGTACCGTCTAAGCCCTAACAGACCTTCGTCATTGAGCAGAATCTATATTCTTTGACCAGGCTAATCGCGAGAACCCCATTTGTTTTTATGTCTCACGTACGGATTGCCTCGCCAAGTCCCCCCCATTTACATTCCGACTCTCAAGTCTCCAAGTTCCCCATTTAAATTCCGACGTTTCCCACAGTCTTAACTAGTCTTAAGGACCTGCGCCAAGACCAAACGACTAAACCACATTGCCAACACTAATAAACAGACCGATCACGCCCCGATTTGTCCGTCATTAGTAGCGCCAACGGGCCAAGCCAAAACAAGGGATACCAAGAAATCCATTCGGCGAAAACAGAGCTCGTTGGAATGCAACAGGCACAATAGATATAGGTATGGATTGTGCCAGCCTATTAGCCTGGAAGCGCTACCTTCCACGTCTTGTAAGCGCGAAGTCGTCATTCCCGCCCGGGGCGAACTTCGTTCCTGGAACGGCTGGCATTCTATCCTGTCCGCCTCCTCTCGATTTGGTTACGATAAGCCTTCCGTTCTTACAGATCCTTCGAAAGAAATAATAATAGCTAATAATCATTTTTTATCCTATCCTAATCTCATTCCCTTTTCGATTTCGGGACGGCAAGACCTCCATTACAGTTCCCTCTATCAAACCCCTTTTTTTTAATCCATCCGGCAAAAACAAGGCACGTTCGAACTTAATAGATATGACTGTAAATAATACCATTTGGTTTGTTGTTGTTATTGATGGTATTTGTTGTCTAGCTCTGGTGTTGTTTTCTGTTTTGTTTTTTATTGCCTCGCGTCGTCTCCGAACTTGGCTATCCCTATAGAGCAGTGGTTCCCAACCTGGGGGTATTTACCCCCCGAGGGGTAATAATAGTAATAGTAATAGTAATAATTGTGCTTTATTATTAAATTTTAACATATCATGACAATTATAACAAGATTAAATTGTGACAGCACTACCACTAGTCCACCCAACCCCCCCGGGGCCAACAGAAGGACGCGTGGAGCATGAGGGTGGCCCCCCATACCCCCCGCCTCCATCCGTCCACCCCAAAAGGGATGGGAAGACTAGAATTGCCACACTAAAGATTCAAGATAATCTTGAATCCTTGATTCGTGGCAAGGGAGCTATGTCTTAAATAAAAATAATTAATGTGTAATTAATGGAAAGAAATATAATAATAATAAAAAATAATAGTAATAAAATAATATAGTACTTAAACCATGAATAGTATGTTAGTTCCTATTGCCATGTAGCTATAATGTAATAAATAGAGATTTTGTTTTACCTATTTGATTATTTCAACGTCTATTCTATTGTCTATCAGCCATTTCTTGAGTAAAATTTTGAATCTTATTTTATCTTTCTCTTCTTTTATATGAGGAGGAAGATTTTCATATATTTTTACACCCAGAAAGTAAATAGATTTCTGACCGGTAACTGTTTTTTTACGGGGCAGTGAGATCTCAAGGTAATCAAACTTTGGCCTTACTAGAGCGTCAGTGCTAACCCTGTAATCCCCTAACTAAACACTAAACCAGGAGATATCAGAGGTTCTCAGAGTATAAACATACAAAATACCATCCGCAAATGTACATAGGTACTCCGATGTGTGGGCCTCGGTACAAGAATCGTGGTCGTTTGAGTCACAGGAAGCGAGTTCGAGCCTCTATAGAGGCAGTTTTTAAGAGGTTTGATAGAGGAAATTGTAACAGTGGAGGTCTTATTGTCCAAAAGCGAAGGAGGAGGAGGACAAGATAGAAGAAAGCCAGGCGTTCCGAGAACGAACCCCATGGGATGCATCTGTCTTTGTTTAGGAAGATGCATCTGTCTTTGTTTAGGATAAAGTTCAGCCATCTTAGATACATAGCTTCGCTTTCGGGACGATAATACCTTAGTAGCAATTCCCTCTATCAAACCTCTGGAAAATAATAGAAAGTAAAAAAAGTATCAAACCCAAAAGTGTCTGAAACTATCAAATCCGATTGACTTCAATCGCGCGTTTCCCAGATACCCCATCATCATCGCACTAAAAGACCAATCCAGCAATAACCAGACTCCAATCCAAGACAGGACCTTAAGATTACTGTCAGTTCACAATGACTCTCAATGTCTGCCCCATGATTACACCGTCTGCCCAATTGCAGACAGTCCTGTCACAGCGTATGTCTGTCTCGCGGAGTACATTTTGTATTTCCAAATACATGTTGTGTGTGTATTTCCAAGTACATTTTATGTATTTCTAAGTAAAATTTCTGCTTTCCGCTTCAATTAGATGTTCGTGTGAGGGAACATGTTTACTCGGAGAATCTTCGTGTGTTCATTGAGTATGAAGGACTCTATTAAAATACGAATATGCTCAGCATATTCCCCCCGTTTGTAACTAGTCTAAAATACTGCTTGTGAAGTTTCACATATCAAAGGAACGTATTATTAAGAAGAACAAAGAGAAACCAAACACAAAATTAAATTGGTCTCGTCTCGAAATCAAAATTATCGGGATTAGTTTTCAGTCTATAGAAACAGGCACCGTGAACTGTTATTACTTATTGGATCTTAGTATCTCATCCGAATTCAAATACAGAAGCTTATGACGGCTGTGTTCAAGAAAACAGATGCCGAAATTCACGTCAGCACAAAATGCATTCTAATTTCTAAAGATGTCTCGAACTCAGGACCTTCTGAATAAGCTGATAACCCCCATCGATCTGGATTTTCAGCTAAACTCCATACACAAAAAGCGCAATCTGAGGCTTATGTGTATGGGCAAACAGCCCTAAAGGATGGGTTAAGCTTCTAAGAATCTAATCTACCCTTGAACTGGTGTCCAGTATAAATTGAGTATCATGATACACCAACACACCTTTTTGAAGAAGGGAGGAACACATCCGTTTCAGAATTTCAGATCGGAGAAAGAGTAATAAATCAATCTTGAATTCAGAAAATGCATCTGACATTGTGTACTTATGAAGTTTCAACTATAAGGCAACATAATTACTATCTCCAACTGAGCATGAGTATGAGCAAGTACTGTGTTAAGTATGTACGTCTTTTAGAAACTCAGACAGCTCAAATGATTGAACGGATCATTCGCGGAAAGACGTAACTGACCATGCATAATTATGTCAAGAGACGGATTGCCTGGGTCAAGTTTGTGACAGAGACACCAAAAGCGTGGTGCAAAGGAAAACGAAAGCGCCAACTTTCAAAACAGTAAGTAGGTTTATACTATATATCTCTCATCTTTCTTCCATTAGTACTGACTGACGAGTCTGACTACTGAATTTCAAGCCCTAATCACCCTAATGGAATAATGGAAAAGGATCTAGTGGTCAATTTCTTTGACTTAAATTTACTTTGCACGTCTATGTAAAATTCACCTGATACCCCTCCAAAAAGGGTCAACCGCCAATCAGACGATTAATTGAACACGACGGGATTTGACATGAAAAATCTCGCCCTACGGTCCCACCTTATTTCATTTGGAACGAAGCATTCACAGACGCGTGCTGTGTGATGCACGGGTTATGTCTATCGTTTTGTTTACTTGTTTATCGCCGAATCCCCCCTTCGACATGAGAAACGAATTAAGAAATTGCAACGTTCTTTCTAGGCCGCCGACGGACGGGCGGGCGGGCCGACGCCACAGTTCTGTTGTGGATTTATCAACAGGCCGAGGCGGAATGCTCGCCCCATGAATCATGGTGCCCGTGTCTGAGATGATTACGCGCGATGGGGAGTAATTTACGGGCGAAGAAGAATCCCGAGAATCCGATTTACGGCATGTGAGAACTGAGGAGCGTGAGAGTGTGACGCTCTGACGTAGGAGAGCTGATCACGGGTATTGCGATTGCGAAAGCCGAAAGGAGACAGATTAGTTTAGGGGTCCATGAAAGTATCGCAAGGTCAGCCACTCACTACCAGGTAGACCTGACAGGCGGTCCTGATCAGATGTACCTGATGTTAAGGCGGTCTCTTCCTGATCCCTTATGTGCCGCGTCCATTTTAATTTAGGACTATTGCACTGAGATGTACCTGATAGTGAGTGGCTGTATTAACAATAGTACCCTTTGAAAAGAGATCTAAATTGTTGGACCATTTGAACAATTTCGCTGTCAACTCACACTTTGATCATCAATCATAATATTCATAATCCATCAGAGCATTTGAACCACATCAGACTCCATATTCAACCCTTTTCGAGAACCATCAATGTTCCGGTTATGTGGGTATCACCCTATTGTCCCCATCTCCTATACTGCAAGACGAACTATGCAATCCACGTATAACTGCAATCTCTCCGTGCATTCCAAGGCTGCATTTCAAGAGCTCCTACACTCATTATTTCAAGACAATGTCCGAAGCTCTCTCAACCGCACATAACATCATCATTAAAACTCTCTATCTCGGGATCTCTTCAGACTTCAATTTGTTTGAAATGATGATACTGAGGAGGAGTGATGATTTTGCTCGTGGTAATGATAGTTCTGCTGTCGGCGTTGATCATGATAGAGGTAAATTGTAGTTTATGATGCTTCGGTGCTATTTGGTGAGATCTCAGATTATGTATGGAATTTACTGCTTGTTTTCGCTTATTGGAGAGTTTGATCAAAAAAGAATTTGACAATCATGTGTATTACACTGAAGTTGATTGATACCTATATAAGTCTAAATAATAGTGGTGAGGGGATGTACGAGTACGAGTAAATACAGGGGTATGGTGACTAAATACACGCAAGCAGAAAAAAAAAAAAAAAAAAAAAACTTTTATGAAAAATACTTTAGTTGTTTTCGCTTATTGGAGAGTTTGATCAAAAAAGAATTTGACAATCATGCGTATTACACTGAAGTTGATTGATACCTATACAAGTCTAAGTAATAGTGGTGAGGGGATGTACAAGTAAATACAGGGGTATGGTGACTAAATACACGCAAGCAGAAAAAAAACCAAGAACTTTTATGAAAAATACTTTATTCCTGACGATTGATCAGATACCCGACCAACCACCTTACTTACTTTACTGTCCGAGTCTTAAGACCAACGACCAATCACTCATCACCAAAACCACAACTCCAAGAGCATCAATTCGCGATGACCACTCCGTGAGGTCGCGGTTCGATGCTCACATCAGGTCAGGCGAAGACCACTGGTTACCGGTCAATTCAAGTCACGCCGAGGCAGTAGGAGAGCGGGGCGGGGAGGGGAGCGCTCATCGGGCACTACTCATCATCATTACGGGCGACGGTAATTTGGCAAGACGAGCGACCCAAGACGCGGAGCGCGGGGGGGTTTGGCGCCAGCCGTCATGGAACAGAGCGCACCAGCATAGCGCCGGGCTACTCAACGAGAGTGCCTTTCGCTACGCGTGACGGGAGATCGCGGGGCCGAAAATTCGGACCGGTCAAGTTGATCCAAGATTTATGGCGAAAATTTCGTTTGATCTGAATACACTGTGTTCATAAAGTCACAGGCCACCCTTTTACTTCTTTTTATTGTTCACCCTGGGAAGTAGAAATTTTGCAGCCCGAGGGCCACAGTGTTGTCTTTCGGAAGAAGTTGGATGCTGTGGAATTTGGTGCAATTAAATTATTTCGAGATTTGTAATTAAATTTGTACCTGATTTATTTGGTACAATTAATAATTAGCATACACTACAGAAAATAATAGAGACTTCTTTTGTTGCAGACTTTAGCTGAATTGACAAAAAGGATTTTTCTGGTGGAATTTTTGTTTTGTGGAATTCCAAACAAGAAAATTCATGTGGGATTTTTTCATCTTCCTGTGCGAAGTTGATATTGGTAAGAGGAATCTACTGGATGCTAATATTTGCAGTTGTTGATAATGCCATTGGTTATTTACAATTCTTCTACTATAACCTAAACACCTAAAGAGTGTAACTTCTTGACGCCTATTAGTGCAAATCGAAGGGTAATACGAAGGGTAGATGATGAACTATGTACTCAAAAACTGCCTACATAGGAGCACTACAGAGCCTAAAACTACACAAGAAGGCCCATGTACATACTGAAACTATGTACGTGATTATAGCCCATATAGACAGGGTGTATCACAAAGCTATGTCAAGCGGAAAATGGCCATTAGTACAGGTCAAGAGCTACAAAAAGCTTTGTGATACACCCTATATAAGGATACTTTCGAGGGGCCTACGTACAAAAAAAAAAAAATATAAATAATAGTAATAATAATAAATAGATAGCTACAGCTGTGTACATGATTATTACAACCCATATTATAGTCAAACATAAGTTTAATCCAAGGCTGCCTACACACGGAAGAAGGTACGAAGGGGGGTTTTCATTAAAGTTTCAAAAAACACGCACTCTTCAGGGCCTAAAACTTTAACATGACCAATGCATAACCATGGCCCACACAGTCTACCTGTCATTATATCGAACGCGCACATTACTGCCTAAAACTATTCCTTGCTAAGTGCCTAAAACTATTCCTTGCTAAGTGCCTAAAACTATTCCTTGCTAAGGCTAACTAAGTATTCCTTGCTACGTTTCCTAAAAACTTCCTTACTAGGCCCGTTCCGTTTCTGAAGAACACGAATAACTTGAAATTTTGAAGGAGAGACAAAAGCTGGAAAAAGTACCTCCGGAACAGCTTTCGCATTACTTCATGACAGATTCTTACATCCATGCTTATATTGCCTATCCGGGAACGGAAAAGATTGCTCAGAAAATTTCCGTCCCGACCGGTATTTGAACCCAGGACCTCCAGGATGACAATCCGTGCTCTTAGCCACAGAAATGGGCTAGGGATCCTGCCTAAAAGACCTTCAACTAACGAAAAATCTATAGATTTTTACATTCTCTTCCCAAGCCTCACTGAACTAATGAAATCCACCGCAAAAACCTCAATTTTTATGTCTCCATTTGTTTTTAAGGTAGAGAATCTCGCTCGGGTTTCATCCAATAGTACCGTCCAAGCCCTAACAGACCTTCGTTGTCATTGAGCAGAATCTATATTCTTTGACCGGGCTAATCGCGAGACCCCCATCTGTTTTTATGTCTCACGTACGGATTGCCTCGCCAAGTTCCCCCCCATTTACATTCCGACTCTCAAGTCTCCAAGTTCCCCATTTAAATTCCGACGTTTCCCACAGTCTTAACTAGTCTTAAGGACCAGCGCCAAGACCAAACGACTAAACCACATTGCCAACACTAATAAACAGACCGATCACGCCCCGATTTGCCCGTCATTAGTAGCGCCAACGGGCCAAGCCAAAACAAGGGATACCAAGAAATCCATTCGGCGAAAACAGAGCTCGTTGGAATGCAACATATATATATATATATATTTTTTATCATGATAGGTATAGGGAGATTTATGTGTTTACTTGTCTGAGGTCACTTATTCATCTTATCATTACTACTATCATCACTCGACACTCTCAAGTCTCCATCATATCATCAAGATTCTTGGATTGTTATTCGTAATTTTCCTTATTTTTCTTGTCGGAGCAGACCAGAAATGACTGGAAACTACAGGTCTTCAGTGTGCCAAACTTGTGTAACAACAAGCTTACCCCTTCTTCAGAATGTGGAAGAAGAGGCTCGTCCTCAAATTGATCTTTTTTTTAAGATAAGAGTTTCACCGCTGTTTTCATTTCGTAGCAATGAAACAATGCTGCTACATTAGACTCGTGTGGTCTGTGTCGTAGCATGCCTCTCATCTGATGGACGACAAGAGACACAATACTAGTTCATCATTTGCAATACCATCACCACTCAAGTCAGTTTCCATTCCATCCACCACATATTATCTCAAATGATTTTCCTCATCAAGAAGACACGAGGCTTATCTTCGTCGCGAGGGGCAGATCGGTGGCGACATCGCGTAGCCGTGCGCCGCGACGTCAAGTTGAAAATAAAAGCCAAGGCCGGCGCCACACATGGGAGTTTTTCCTCTATCAAAACTCTGGAAAAAAGTTTCAAACCCAAAGTATCTGAAACTATCAAATCTGATTGACTTCAATCGCGCGTTTCCCAGATAACCCATCATCATCATCGCACTAAAAGACAAATCCAGCAATAACCAGACACCAATCCAAGACAGGACCTCAAGATTACTGTCAGTTCACAATGACTCTCAATGTCTGCCCCATGATTACACCGTCTGCCCAATTGCAGACAGTCCTGTCACAGTCACAGCGTATTATTAGGAAGAACAAAGAGGAACCAAACACGAAATTAAATTGGTCTCGTCTCGAAATCAAAATTATCGGGATTAGTTTTCAGTCTATAGAAACAGGCACTGTGAACTGTTATTACTTATTGGATCTTAGTATCTCATCCGAATTCAAATACAGAAGCATATGACGGCTGTGTTCAAGAAAACGGAGCATCATGCAGAAATTCACGTCAGTACATAATGCATTCTAATTTCTAAAGATGTCTCGAACTCAAGACCTTCTGAATAAGCTGATAAACCCCATCGATCTGGATTTTCAGCTTAACTCCATACCTACACAAAAAGCGCTAAAGGATGGGTTAAGCTTCTAAGAATCTAATCTACCCTTGAACTGGTGTCCAGTATATTTTTTTTATCATGATAGGTATAGGGAGATTTATGTGTTTACTTGTCTGAGGTCACTTATTCATCTTATCATTACTACTATCATCACTCGACACTCTCAAGTCTCCATCATATCATCAAGATTCTTGGATTGTTATTCGTAATTTTCCTTGTTTTTCTTGTCCGAGCAGACCAGAAATGACAGGAAACTACAGGTCTTCAGTGTGCCAAACTTGTGTAACAACAAGCTTACCCCTTCTTCAGAATGTGGAAGAAGAGGCTCGTCCTCAAATTGATCTTTTTTTAAGATAAGAGTTTCACCGCTGTTTTCATTTTGTAGCAATGAAACAATGCTGCTACATTAGACTCGTGTGGTCTGTGTCGTAGCATGCCTCTCATCTGATGGACGACAAGAGACACAATACTAGTTCATCATTTGCAATTCCATCACCACTCAAGTCAGTTTCCATTCCATCCACCAAATATTATCTCAAATGATTTTCCTCATCAAGAAGATACGAGGCTTATCTTCGTCGCGAGAAGCAGATCGGTGGCGACATCGCGTAGCCGTGCGCCGCGACGTCAAGTTGAAAATAAAAGCCAAGGCCGGCGCCACACATGGGAGTTTTTAGCCTGGCGTACAGGGTCGGCACGGAAGTTTGTTTGGTCATGTAATCAGAACTAAACCACAAAGTGTAGCGTTGGTGAATAAATCTGAGAGCAAGAGCTCTCAGTTCTGTTGAGTTTTTCCAGCTAATTGTGTTGTTAATTTAGGCTGTTAGGAAGCTTACGATGACCTCACAGGAGAACTCTACAAGTAACTTAACTCGTTGGATCATGGATCAGTGTAGTTGTTATCGTGTTGTATTAGAGTAGTGGTTAGCGCGTTGGATCTGGAGGTTAAAGGTTCGAGCCCACTTCAAGTCATGAAATTTAACGAAGTTTACCTACTGTTTGTGTTGTTAATTTAGGCTGTTAGGAAGCTTACGATGACCTCACAGGAGAACTCTACAAGTAACTTAACTCGTTAGATCAGTGTAGTTGTTATCGTGTTGTATTGGAGAGTGGTTAGCGCGTTGGATCTGGAGGTTAAAGGTTCGGGCCCACTTCAAGTCATGAAATTTAACGAAGTGTACCTACTGATTAAAGAGCGACATTTGTAACAAGGATTTAATGTACTTAACATAACTAGATACGAGTAGGGAGGGCCCCATTTTATATTTACCCCATTGAAGACACGAAGCAGCATTCGTTTTGGTAATCCAGTGAATCAACTTACCTGAAACAGAAGAAAAGACGGAATTTAATTAACTTATCACTCAATTAAACACATTTATTTATAAACCTAGATATGTAGGTACATAAATATTATCTTAAATAAAAGCATGTAAAAAACATCTTTTTAGTTAGGCCAAAATTTCCAGTTTAAGATGTCCACAACACTTATTGAAAGTTTCAATTTAAAACCATGTGATCCACCTCGAAACAAATCACCCGGTATATTTAATGTTATCTCATTTAGCCAAGAGTCATAGACACCAGAGACGAACTCAGAGATAGAGACAGAGTTATGGGGGACATCCATTCGCCAGAGAGAGACAGAGTGATAGGAGACACACATTGGAAAGACAGAGAGAGACCGAGTTATCAGACACCCATTGGCCAGAGAGAGACAGAGTGATAGGAGACGTACATTGGAAAGACAGAGAGGAAAAGATCGAATGATTGGAGACAACCGTAGGAGAGATAGAGACAGAGAAGACTACCACACAAAATCCGTGTCATTAGTGTTTTTTTTTTTTTTTTTTTTTTTTTTTTTTTTTTTTAATTTTTTTTTTTTTTTTTTAAATTAATTTTTTGGGTGGTTTTTTTTTTTCTTTCTTTGAAATTTTTTGTTGTACTTATCAATTAACTGTCTGGGCTGATTGATAGGGGAGCCATCAGTATAGTTTGTGATAAAATACGTAAGGACGGACGTATTTGAAGAAGAAATCACGGAGAAGACTGACGAAAGAAGAAATATCCTAAAGGAATAAACAAAACAAACACAGTAAAACTCCAAGTCGAAAAACTTAGTCAAGCTCTCTCAAGATGACCAGAAACGATCTGGGGACACCCAACGTGCTAGGTTCAGTCTGATAAATCTAGGCTCCAGCTCCAGCTACCATATGTACCATCTACTAAGTAGATACTAGCTAAATACTACCAACGCAACGCCTAGACGAATATACTACCAACTAAATAGCTGAATATTATACAAGCACCAACCCCATCTATAGCTATGCAGCTGAACGCTAAATCCTTCTCTTCCATACATATTTCTGGACATGGTCTCTTCACTTGACTTTCCACTCCAGTCAAGTGAAGACCATCTCCAGAAATATGTATGATATAGTACTTGACCATTATCTCAAACTAAACAAAAATCCTTCTCTTCCATTAACTACTTGATCCTGACCAGAATTTTTCAGGATCAGAGTCTTTATATTTTCAAGATCAACACTCAGGCTCGGTTGAACACACAATCTACTCTAACCGTGAACTCATTGAAGGGAAAAATAGTGAAAAAATAATACAAAAATCAGCTCAATGTAAGATATATCAATGAAGAAACGATAGTAATCCATATTATGTATAACGATAGTAGTTCGTATTATAGCGACATTGGCCATGAATAGAACGCGAGAGGACCGTGAACAATAGGGTTTTTCCTTCATTCAGTGGAAAAATCGAAGCGTAACTGATGAGGCGACAGTCGTGAATGGACCATAGAAAATCACCTCAATGTAAGATACATCAATGAAGAAACGATAGTAGTCCATATTATAACGATAGTAGTTCATATTATAGCGACATTGGCCATGAATAGAACGAGAGAGGACCGTGAACAATAGGGTTTTTCCTTCATTCAGTGGAAAAATCGAAGCGTAACTGATGAGGCGACAGTCGTGAATGGACCATACTACTGACTAGTAGTCGTTAAAGAACCTAGAACCACTATACCACTGGTCGTTAATGACCTCTAACCATTCATGACAAGAGGAGCCTCAAACTTGAAGAACCATCGTGGACATGTCATCTTCGCCGAATTCGCGATGATGTTCAAAGAACCAGCTCTTGACTTCAGTCCGTTGCTAGCACGAAACGTCTGGTCTGCGCAAAGTGAAAATGCACGAAAAACGTTCAAAAGGGACCAAAACATAATGGCAATAAGAGATGATGTCGATCGACTTCGGTCGACTTTGGAATCTCAGAAAAGGATGGACCTCAAATACCTCAGGATTCCTCAAGGTAATCAAACTTTGGCCTTACTAGAGCGTCAGTGCTAACCCTGTAATCACCTAACTAAACACTAAACCAGGAGATATCAGAGGTTCTCAGAGTATAAACATACAAAATACCATCCGCAAATGTACATAGGTACTCCGCAAAGACAGAAGTACACGGTGCAGTTCGGTTACAAGCCATATTTTTTTTTCCCGAACATGATTTGTTAATTACTTCAAGAATTTGCGAGGCGCCCGCCCTTCGTTTCTCTCTTCCCTATTTGGAATACTTGAAGTCTGTCTCGTGAGTGGGACCCGTGTAAGAGAGAAACCTGGATAAGTGGGAAAGAATTGCCGGTCCCTTGGATTCCCACTTAGACAGGTTTGACTGTAATAATTTATACTTATACCACATGTCGTTGGTAGTCAAATAGAATTAAAACTGTAAAAACACACTCTAAAATAGGTATTTATAAGAACCAATATCACACAAGCACGCGAAAACTTTTCTCCCAATGAATTTTGAGAGACAAGGGATGTATTTTCCAAAACAATATTTATCACTTCGAATTTCACGCTCCTCGCGCAGTAAAAATGGACTACTTATACATAAACGTACAATTTATTAAAGAACACCATTAGCTTATACTCTTCGCAGTAAAAATATCTGAAATCTTCTCCAATTGTGAAGAGCATGAGTTACTGGTGTTCTTCTTTTTAAGATGATTCTTCACAAAATCACGTCAGAATCTATCAGTATGTACAATTTATTCTTAAAATTGGACACATACTTATAAAACTACGGCTTTTTAATGCTTGATCCAGTTTCACTTTAAGTAGATAGGTACAATTGAAAGAGAGAGAAAAAGCTGAAATCTTTGAAGCAAAAGCATCTGTCTCGCGGAGTACATTTTGTATTTCCAAATACATGTTGTGTGTGTACTTCCAAGTACATTTTATGTATTTCTAAGTAAAATTTCTGCTTTCCGCTTCAATTAGTTGTTCGTGTGAGGGAACATGTTTACTCGGAGAATCTTCGTGTGTTCATTGAGTATGAAGGAATCTATTAAAATACGAATATGCTCAGCATATTCCCCCCGTTTGTAACTAGTCTAAAATACTGCTTGTGAAGTTTCACATATCAAAGGAACATACCAACACACCTTTTTGAAGAAGGGAGGAACACATCCGTTTCAGAATTTCAGATCGGAGAAAGAGTAATAAATCTTGAATTCAGAAAATGCATCTGACATTGTGTACTTATCAAGTTTCAACTATAAGGCAACATAATTACTATCTCCAACTGAGCATGAGTATGAGCAAGTACTGTGTTAAGTATGTACGTCTTTTAGAAACTCAGACAGGACAGCTCAAATAATTGAACGGATCATTCGCGGAAAGACGTAACTGACCATGCATAATTATGTCAAGAGACGGATTGCCTGGGTCAAGTTTGTGACAGAGAAATTCGGACATACTAGGAGATGTTCGTTGGTTTGAACCTGCCCACAATCACATTGATCATCCTCGTCCTCTACATATCCCCATTTGACCAGGTTGACGCGACATCTGGTGACTCCTGTTCTTAGCCGGTTTAATGTAAGCCTAAATGAACTTATAATAAAATAAACTATATCCATACTATCTAATCTATCTATACAATTGATTTCCAGTGTTCAGCACAAGCAATCCCGTTTTCCTTAGCTTCCAGAAGGTCTTGCATTGAACATGGTGTTGCCAGATTCGGACATACTAGGAGATGTTCGTTGGTTTGAACCTGCCCACAGTCACATTGATCATCCTCGTCCTCTACATATCCCCATTTGACCAGGTTGACGCGACATCTGGTGACTCCTGTTCTTAGCCGGTTTAATGATTTCCAGACCGGATATCGGAGCTGGAATCCGGGCGAAGCCTCTTCTTTGAGTTCTATCAAGGGATCTGGTGTACCTTCGTTCCACAGATCTAGTCTCCGTGTTGATGGGGAGCCATTGAGTTCCAGAGTGCTTCTCAAGAAACTTGCCCGAGATTTCAGCCTTGCAGGTGGGGGATGGTGGTTGTAAAGTGGATGACGATGATCGGTAGATTGTTTGCTTCTCTCAATTTCTGCCGCGACCTGTCTTCTTATTTTTGGGGGAGCTATGCCAACGATTGGGTAGATTTTTTGAACTGGGGTAGGCTCTTCAAAACAGTAAGTAGGTATATCCTATATATCTCTCATCTTTCTTCCATTAGTACTGACTGACTAGTCCGACTACTGAATGGTGCAATTTCAAGCCCCTAATCACCCTAATGGAATAATGGAAAAGGATCTAGTGGTCAATTTCTTTGACTTAAATTTACTTTGCACGTCTATGTAAAATTCAACCATTGAGTTCGAGAGTGCTTCTCAAGAAACTTGACCGAGATTTCAGCCTTGCAGGTGGGGGATGGTGGTTGTAAAGTGGATGACGATGATCAGTAGATTGTTTACTTCTCTCAATTTCTGCCGCGACCTGTCTTCTTATTTTTGGGGGAGCTATGCCAACGATTGGGTAGATTTTTTGAACTGGGGTGGGCTTGAGACATCCAGTGACAATACGGATTGTGTCGTTGAAGGCAACATCAACCTGTTTGCTGTGAGCGGAATTTTTCCAAACAGGCGCAGCGTATTCTGCTGTGGACATGCTAAGTGCCATTGCTGATGAGCAACATCAACCTGTTTGCTGTGAGCGGAATTTTTCCAAACAGGCGCAGCGTATTCTGCTGTGGACATGCTAAGTGCCATTGCTGATGTTCGAAGCACATGTGGATTAGCACCCCAGGATGTTCCGGTTAGTTTGCGGACAATGTTATTTCTAGCTTTCACCTTGAGCTTGGTTTGTTGACAGTGTTCTTTGTAGGAAAGTGTTCTATCCAGTGTGACTCCCAAGTATGTTGGGTTGCTGCAGTTTTCCAGTACTTCTTCTTTCCATCGAATATTTAGATTTCTCCGTGCTTTATTATTTTTTAGGTGGAATGCCGTGACCTTAGTTTTACTAGGGTTTGTTTGACAGTGTTCTTTGTAGGAAAGTGTTCTATCCAGTGTGACTCCCAAGTATGTTGGGTTCCTGCAGTTTTCCAGCACTTCTTCTTTCCATCGAATATTTAGATTTCTCCGTGCTTTATTATTTTTTAGGTGGAATGCCGTGACCTTAGTTTTACTAGGGTTTGTCAATCAGACGATTAATTGAACACGACGGGATTTGACATGAAAAATCTCGCCCCACGGTCCCACCTTATTTCATTTGGAACGAAGCATTCACAGACGCGTGCTGTGTGATGCACGGGTTATGTCTATCGTTTTGTTTACTTGTTTATCGCCGAATCCCCCCTTCGACATGAGAAACGAATTAAGAAATTGCAACGTTGTTTCTAGGCCGCCGACGGACGGGCGGGCCGACGCCACAGTTCTGTTGTGGATTTATCAACAGGCCGAGGCGGAATGCTCGCCCCATGAATCATGGTGCCCGTGTCTGACGACATGAGAAACGAATTAAGAAATTGCAACGTTCTTTCTAGGCCGCCGACGGACGGGCGGGCGGGCCGACGCCACAGTTCTGTTGTGGATTTATCAACAGGCCGAGGCGGAATGCTCGCCCCATGAATCATGGTGCCCGTGTCTGAGATGATTACGCGCGATGGGGAGTAATTTACGGGCGAAGAAGAATCCCGAGAATCCGATTTACGGCATGTGAGAACTGAGGAGCGTGAGAGTGTGACGCTCTGACGTAGGAGAGCTGATCACGGGTATTGCGATTGCGAAAGCCGAAAGGAGACAGATTAGTTTAGGGGTCCATGAAAGTATCGCAAGGTGAATCCCGAGAATCCGATTTACGGCATGTGAGAACTGAGGAGCGTGAGAGTGTGACGCTCTGACGTAGGACGTAGGAGAGCTGATCACGGGTATTGCGATTGCGAAAGCCGAAAGGAGACAGATTAGTTTAGGGGTCCATGAAAGTATCGCAAGGTCAGCCACTCACTACCAGGTAGACCTGACAGGCGGTCCTGATCAGATGTACCTGATGTTAAGGCGGTCTCTTCCTGATACCTTATGTGCCGCGCCCATTTTAATTTAGGACTATTGCACTGAGATGTACCTGATAGTGAGTGGCTGTATTAACAATAGTACCCTTTGAAAAGAGATCTAAATTGTTGGACCATTTGAACAATTTCGCTGTCAACTCACACTTTGATCATCAATCATAATCCATTAGAGCATTTGAACCACATCAGACTCCATATTCAACCCTTTTCGAGAACTATCAATGTTCCGGTTATGTGGGTATCACCCTATTGTCCCGAACTTTTGCAATTTAGGTTTAGTGGGGTCATTACTAAGAGATTTCACAAGTGCCCATGCTTTTCTACTACTTTTTTTCATGTCTATGTTTTCAACTAGATTCTGCCATTTTTCTTGCCTGGCTGTTGTAATACTTTGTTTTTTTGGCTTTTCCATTCAGGAGAAGTTGATGAGCGATTTGATTTGATGTGACTGGAAACTTTTGCAATTTAGGTTTAGTGGGGTCATTACTAAGAGATTTCACGAGTGCCCATGCTTTTCTACTACTTTTTTTCATGTCTATGTTTTCAACTAGATTCTGCCATTTTTCTTGCCTGGCTGTTGTAATACTTTCAAGGAGAGCTTCGCCAGCTTCTATTGTTTCCTCAGCGAAAGGGTTTGTATTAAAGAGAACTTCATATTTTTTTAATGTCTCTTTGGATTGATTGTTGAGTCCTCTTACATAACTGGTTCTGCATCCTCTGGGGATGTGTTTCCTGGATATTTTTTGTACTATTTGTACAAAGTTGTCATATTGATTGATTTCAGGCTTAAGTTTTTGTACCTCATTATCAAGTTCTTTTTTGAAATCATTCCATTTTGCTTTCCGGAAATTAAACCTCCTTTTGAATGGTACTTCTTGAGGTGTTACAACAGCAGTGATATTACAAGTGATAGGGCGGTGTTGGGTTCTTGGAATGGGATGTTCTACATTTTTAGTAGTTTGTTGAGCCAGTTCTTCGGATACAAACAGATTGTCCGGGTTATATCCCTGCTTCCATCTTGCACTCGAGAATGAATGTGGTAGTTTTGAGTCATGTATGAGTTGTAGTCCCATTTCTTCCGCCCAGGATTCCAATTTTTCGCCATCGTCATTGGTTTGTCTATACCCCCAACTTGTACTATGACAATTAAAGTCTCCGATCAAGATTTTTAGCCTCTGATTTTTGAAGTTATTAGTTCATTGGTTTGTCTATACCCCCAACTTGTACTATGACAATTAAAGTCTCCGATCAAGATTTTTAGCCTCTGATTTTTGAAGTTATTAGGCTCGGCAAAGTTGAAAGCATTGTTAGGTGGTTTGTAGACAGAGGTTATACTACAGGATTCTAATTCTACAGTTAGTATTTCTACGTCATTATCACAAGTAATTGCCGTTGACTTGATTAAAAGGTTTGGCTTTACAAAAACAGCGCTCCCGTATTGATCATGAGGTCTTTCTGTGACTAGAATCATTCCATCGATACAAGGGCGGTGACTAGCATCTCCTCTATGAGTTTCTTGCAGGCATAAGATATCACAGTTGATTTCCTTGCACATGTTTGATAGCAGTATTTCTTTCTCTGCAGACAATCCTTCGATGTTGATGGAAGTGGTTTTTAAAACGGGTCTTGACAAGGATTGATTTTGAAGTGCTGAACATGCTGGTGGGTTGTGTGGCCCTGAAAAGGGCCGATTTAAAGGTGGGTTGTGTGGCCCTGAAAAGGGCCGGTTTAAAGGTGGGTTGGGTGGCCCTGAAAAGGGCCTTTTTGTTGAGTTTGTTGCTTGATGCATATCTGGTGGTAGAAAGTTTAGCCGATTTAATATTGAGTATTACCTTTCATCACCCCTTGGAAGAGGGAGAACTCCCCTCTATCACCTTAAAGAGCTGTGATATTTTGTTGCCAGTAACACTTGAATTATTACCTGTTTATTCAAAGAAGAAGGAGAAGAAAACAATTTATACTTTGCTTATTCTATGGGAATGCGCCTTCTTGAATTTCCAATGGTTTAGTATAGGTGCTACCATGCCACCTACAAAAATAACTCCGGAGCCACAAAGTGAGTTTAAACTCGGTATTTCAAAAAATTAGCCAATCAGATTGTTTAACCGAGAGTTAAACTTATAACCGAGTTTAAACTCACTTTGTGGCCAGTTCCCGTATTTTTCTTTAAAAGAGGGGAAGTGAGCTTCAGAAGAGGGGAAGTTGTCTCAGTTTCCAAAAGGAAAACACGACTTGTATGATTAATATTTGTCTCGGGATCTAGAAGTCGTAGAAGAAAAAGAAAAATTCCGTTGGTCCTCATTTTTCCTGCTCTATGACTTTGACACATCACCCAAGTAAGCGCAACTGATCTATTCCAAAAAAAATCAACCAATCAGATTGTTTAATCCGAGAGTTAAACTTATAACCGAGTTTAAACTCACTTTGTGGTCAGTTCCTGTATTTTTCTTTAAAAGAGGGGAAGTGAGCTTCAGAAGAGGGGAAGTTGTCTCAGTTTCCAAAAGGAAAACACGACTTGTATGATTAATATTCCTCGTTTTATCCTACCTCCCTACCTGTACTGTCCCCAAACCCCTACTTGTAAGTAATGTATTTCATTTTGTTTACTTTGCTCATTTTCAACAGGTCACATTTCGTACAAGAATTTATCACTGTAACATAAATAGTCAAGGAGTGATCTGTCTGGATATTCTCAAGGACAACTGGTCATGAGTAGCTATGACATATAAATGCGCACAGCGACCGGTGCCAGCATGGTAGGTAAACATTGGATTTTAGGATTATTATAGGAAGTAAAGTACTGTATTTCATTTTGTTTACTTTACTCATTTTTAACAGGTCACATTTCGTACAAGAATTTATCACTGTAACATAAATAGTCAAGGAGTGATCTGTCTGGATATTCTCAAGGACAACTGGTCTACAATGCTGCAGTGAGCACCAAAGTTGTGACATAATAACACAAAGAAACTGCATTTACATTTGCATTACATTTACATAACTACATTTAGGAGCAAAAAATGATAAAAAGCCCGAGGGGTTTTCGCCTTCCCCCCTAAATACACCCCTGTTTATGATACAAGTAGGTAATATAGGAGTGTAATCCTATCCACCATAGCCCACACTTCAGTGATTCTCAACCTTCAATGATGCGAAGGTAAATGGAAAATTCCTGGCTGTCGATCGACGGCTGGTAAAAGAATAGAATAGAATATACCTTTTTATCCTGCTCGAATGAGACTAAAAAGCCCCTTTACCTCAGCAGTCTAAACAAATACCTTTTTATCCTGCTCGAATGAGACTAAAAAGCCCCTTTACCTCAGCAGTCTAAACAAATACCTTTTTATCCTGCTCGAATGAGACTAAAAAGCCCCTTTACCTCAGCAGTCTAAACAAGGTCTCTTATTTTATGGGTTAAATAACACAGTATAAAAAGAGTGTTTCATTTCAATGATTTGTGCAATAAACTGACTGGGGGGGAGTTTAATCTGGGAACAGAATAGAATACTCCTTGTTCTAAGAGTGGAACCCTGGTCTTGAATAATGGCCAAACTGTACCTTCTGGAAAGAGGACCTAAGGATATTTTTGATCTACATAATTTATTGAATCTCTGTGCCAAGTTTGAGTGACTGGCTGAAATCTAAAGGCCTGAGCATTGCAAACTCTTTTTGAGCTTTTTCAAAGATTTAGCCTTACATAATGGCCAAACCGTACATTTCTCAAAGTCTGGCCTTTGGACACTTTTGATCATCTTTGGTTATGGAAACTGTCTGCAAAATTTGAGTCACCTATGGCTTCAGCTTTTTCCCTGTATAGCCCTAAATTCTTCCTGTCCAAATAGGACTGTAAAGTCCCTTAACCCCAGAACTCAAATAGGCTAAGGCCAGCCTAGTTAGCTAGTTTCGTGAGTAACAAAAGTAATATTTATATTTTTTAATTTTGTAATATTTATTTCATTGTGACACTCAGAACAGAAAAATATATGTTCCAGAATAGATTGTACTGCCGAGAGTAAATATGAAAGTTTCGTTTTCTTCTTCTTTTTTCTACAATAGAAATGAAAGTTTCGTTTTTTTTTCCCACAATAGAATATACCTCATTAATGCTATTGGGATGAGAAAAGTCCCTTTACCCCCGCAGTCTAAATAAGTGTTATCTATTTGATGGGTGATACAATTTTACAATTACATACCTCATTTCCCGCTCCTGGCTACATAGGAAACTATTGGTTCATTTTTCTTCTGCTGTAAAAGGTACCTACGCTACGTAAAAATAAGGTCAGTTCCGAGAGTAGGTAATATGAATGATTTGGTTTATTTTTGCGTTTGTTTTTCTGCTTCAACGGTTCAAAGGTGCCTAAAAATTTCTTTTATTTTACATCATTTTGTACTATACTGACTATACATCATTTTACATGATTCCTGTACAATTACCTACAGGACATAAAAAAATCGGATGAAACTCCAGACAAATGGGGCCTTTACAGCCTCACACTTGTGAGTTTCATCCATTTTTTTCCGTATGTCTTGTATGTAGGCAAGGTAGTTTAAATGAGAGTGTTCCCACATACGCACGACACGATTTTTTTCCAAAGGCCAAGTGTGAACGGGCCTTAACATAGCACTGTGCCACGCCAAGTCTTCACCACGAGTCAAACTTGCCGAACTCGTACGACGTCACATTGGACTTTTTCGTCGGGGGCGGCGCTTGGGGAGTGCTATCCTTCTTCAGGACCTCCGGGTTAATGTACTGGCCCACGCCAAGTCTTCACCACGAGTCAAACTTGCCGAACTCATACGACGTCACTTTCGACTTTTTCGGCGGGGGCGGCGCTTGGGGAGTGCTATCCTTCTTCAGGACCTCCGGGTTAATGTACTTGCCCACACTCGAGCTGCTTTTGAACAGCTTGAGTTTCTTATTCGCCGGGATTTTCTTGTCAGATTCTGATGGTTTGGTGGCTTGTTCGGCTCTCTCCTTGGCTAGCTGCTCATCAGCTTCGGTGTAGGGGTTGACAAAGATGTGGACGGTCTCGATGAGAATGTCTTCTATAGGACGATCCTTGTTGTCCACCTGATATCAGAAGAAAGAATCGTTAGTTTGTTTTTGTTTTTTTTTTTTTTTTTTTTTTTTTTTTTTTTTAAAGTTCATTCTCAGAAGGACTGGTGTTCTCCTATCCTGTCTTACTTAGCAGTTACAGTTCTCTCTATCAAACCTCTTTCTTTTATTCGTTTTTTTTTCAATCAAAACATTATCAAAATAAGTACAAGTAGTGCTTTATTTAGATAACTTTGTCAACTTATTGCTTGCACTCCCGTGAAGGTTATAGGCTATTTTCCGGTTCGTTTTTGTTAAGCTACGCCGTGCAAGACCACTAAATGGATGAGTGACATGAACGGCCATGCCTTAAGGATTTCGGCTAGTTATTAATATAATTTTGTTTATAAGCTTGTAAATAGCTCTCATTGCAGACTTACCTAACTGTAATATTTCCTCTACAGCTGATCCTCTCGTTGGAAGCATAGCGACACAGTATCTACAAAACAAGGAAGAACACGATCGGATTGCCAGACTATGGACCAAACGCTATGCCACGTGATTTTCCATCGATTCCGCAAGATTTTTCCTCCCTTTTCGTTTCATTTCTATATTGTATTAAGTTTAGGTCCTTAACTATTCGTATTAAAAGAAGTAAATATTATTTTAAAGAACTTGTCAGAGCGGAAGAACATGTGGAAAGTTGAAACCTCAGAGTAGACTCGAGTTAAAAACTCCGAGTAGACGAGAGTTCACTGTGAAGCGCCGGGTACTATGGTCTGACCCCGGGTCTATTCCGATCCAATGTTTATTCTAACCACAAACCGTACAGCCTTAGTCCGGTCAATAGAGCTTTTTTCTTTCCTTTAAGGAGCTTTAACCTATAACACTACGGACAGAAGGTTGTTCGCGAAAATAGAACTTTGAGAGAGGACTGGTTTCTTTCTTCAACTTACATAGATTCGTATAAGCTTAACCCAACTTTAGGGCTGTTTCTCCCTACAACTTAGCCTCAGAGAGGGGAGTATTTTTTCTTAATGATTCCCCAGATGATCACCACCCATCCGGATACCAACCCCGGATAAAGTTGCTTAACTTCAGTAATCCATTGGAAACTGGTGCATGTCTATCTAGATCTTAAGTAAACTTAGAAAGTTAGAAGTATTCCTTTGAAAATGGACCTTTTCAAAAGGTCTATCATATCCAAATTAAATAAAAATGCCGGTCGCTGTCTAATTAAATGTTTTGCCCGGCTTTAATAAGAGAATATTCTCGGACGCTCTTTTACCTCCACGACGACTGGACTATTTCTCCTGTCCGGCATAAAAACTGGTTTTGGGCTCTACAGAGCTCTCTGAGATCGCTCCAAACCACACGCGTAGATCTGGTCAGGTTCTCATAGTATCGGATCTGAAGCTAGTGGCGTGGGGAAGATAAACAAATCGGGGGAATGAAAAGAAGCCACTGACTGAAAATCAATTGGGGGAGCGAAAAGAAGCCACTGGCTTTGGACCAGCCTGGTTAGCTCTGAAGGTGAAGCTCCTGTCTTGTCATTCCCGCCCAGTGCGGATTAACTATTTATCACTTAGTTGTTAAGTAGCACAAGAGTTATCACTTAACTGACGGATTAAATGCAAAATCGGAAAGCCTAGTTAGCTTTAGCAGGGCGGACTTTATCCTAAACAAACAGATAAGGTTCGTTCTCGGAACGGCTGGCTTTCTCCTGTCCTGTTCTTCTTCTCTTCAACTTTGTGACGATAAGATCTCAGCATTTACATTTCCCTCAATTAAACCTCTTCAAAAAAAAGTAACTTAACTTGAGACTTGGAGAGAGGACCTCTTTTGCCTTTCCTCCACTGAAAAGCAAGATATACGTATTCACTATCAAAACCCGAGAGTTATTTTTGTACGCACAATGGCAACAAGAACAACAACATACAGGAAAATTGATACGTCCCTACAGCAATCAAGAGTTAATCCGACGCGAACGATATATATAGTGAATTTGAGTAGTTACCGCGGATTTTTTAGGCGAGGTGGTTCACCCTGGTATGGTTTGCAGCAGGGGACATTGTTTATTTTTACTAGGCCGGGATGCACTCAGCCTTGTGAGGACAATTGAGTAGCTACTTTAATCGAGTAGCGACCAGTGGCGGCATTACGAGTAAAGTTTCGACTTACCCTCTCCATTTGTAGTCAGGGAGCCTCGCAGTTCGATTTGGCGGGAAATGTGATCACAGATAAGACATTGTTTATTTTTACTAGGCCGGGATGCACTCAGCCTTTTGAGGACAATTGAGTAGCTACTTTAATCGAGTAGCGACCAGTGGCAGCATTACGAGTAAAGTTTCGACTTACCCTCTCCATTTGTAGTCAGGGAGCCTCGCAGTTCGATTTGGCGGGAAATGTGATCACAGATAAGGTCGCTTTCACTTGGGGCTTTGTCTGGAAAAACAGAAAAAGTGGACATGAATTAGACCTATTCTGCAATACCCAGTGGTTCTGGTAGTGCAAATCACTAAATGGCTGTACGGAAGTTGTACAATCCACTAGGATCACACATCTCCACCAAAAAGTCGGGGAAATGAAAGGAGAGGAGAAAGAGAAGCACCATCAAAGAGAGGGGATGATCTCAAAAAAAAAGAAGTGAGAGAGGGAGAGAGAGAGAAAAAGGAGAGAGAAAGAGAGAGAGAGAGAGAGAGAAAGAGGAGAGGGAGAGAGAAAGAGGAGAGAGTGAGATAGAGAGATGAAGAGTAGAGAGAGAAAAAGGAGAAAGTGAGATAGAGAGAGAAAGGGAGAGAGAGAGAAAGAGGAGAGAGTGAGATAGAGAGAGAAACGGAGAGAGAGAGATAAAGAGTAGAGAGAGAAAAAGGAGAAAGTGAGATAGAGAGAGAAAGGGAGAGAGAGAAAAAGGGAGAGAGAGAGAGAAAGAGGAGAGTGAGAAAGAGAAAGAAGAGAGAGAGAGAGAGACCAATTTCCCGATCCTTTTCTTTCCGATCAACTCGACCCCTTATTTCCCAAGTTCTTTCTACTCCTGTGGGGGCATAGGATAAAATGCAGTAATGGTAGATACTTGGTACAGTATATCTCTAGAAGTCTAGAAGATACCAACTCAAGGCACATCACTTATATAACTAGAATATTGTACATCAATCATAATTACTACTACCATACAGGATGCCTCAAAGAATGTCTTTTGGTGAACTTGTGTATGTACCTTGGATGCCAGTAGGATATTACGTCCGAAAATTTAGATATTTATGTTTTTACGTCATGATTCATGAAGGGTTTCTAAAAAATTCAATAGTTTCACCACTTGTTTCCATGAATGGCTCCGAAATATTCTGTTTGGATATCCCTATAGGTATCACCTCACTTCCGGACCAACCATATAGACCATATTACACAGAGAGCATTTCCCAGAACCCCTAATGAGTTTATTTGGCAAGCAAAGAACCAAGAATGTTGATGTTTGGAGTCATTAGGAAATCAGGAATTCACCAGGGTCTCCAAATTCCAATACATGAAATGAAATTAATGTCTTCATGCTCGAATTTACAGGCAACCCAATTGACTAGAAATTCCAAATAATGACATCTAGAATAGAATAGAATATACCTTGTTTATCCTGCTCGAATGAGACTAAAAAGTCCCTTTACCCCAGCAGTCTAAACAAGGTCTCAGAATGTCTTCAAACACATGGCCCTTGACTCTCATAAGGAAAATACTACGGGGTGGGCATGCTACAAATGCTACATCAGAGACCAAGAGTTTGAAGTAGCGAACCTCTTGAAAAGAAAATAATAAAATAAAGGGGATTCAGAAAAAAAAACAACACTACAAACAGGAGATTTGAGGGTTAATAACCCGGGTTTTAGTACAATATAGGTATAATTGATACAGTAAGTAAGTAGACTTTGCTTTTATACAGTACAGTATACAGTAGTATTTATACAGTATTATACAGTACAGTAGTATACAGTACAGTATTTATACAGTAATACAGTAAACCAAGAATTAATACAGTAGACAAATACAGTAGACGCCATCTATGCCGGAGTCTGCAGATGCTTCTATACTGCATTACAAGCTTGACCCAAACAGGGTTTTACTACCCTAAAAAGCTTTTCCCATAGTAATTTTGACTGTTTACTGAATCGATAGTAATATGGTTGCAGAACTAGCACTGCACGCTGGAGGTCACGGGTTCGAAGTTTTTTCGGCTCGATTTTTTTTAGGGTCTGATGAAAATGAATAGTTTGTCAACTATATTCTGAATGAACGACCAATGTAAAATGGATCTAAAATTCTACATGGACAGGTATTTTGCAAATTCCAGTATTTACCATCTGCATAGTCAAGTCCTTTGAAAGAGACATCTACCGTCTCGTCTACGGGTCTAGGGAATTTCCCAAATATCTAATTGCTCCTGTCTGCCATGGCAATTAGACGAATTTTTATTTGTGGCTCCGTTCTTTTTCTTCTTCTTTCAAACTCACGAGCTCTTTCTTCGTTATCTTCTCGACTTGGGTATTTGTTTTAGCTTACTGGTATACGTTCAAGATATTGGTATCGTCGACTGGAGGATATCGGATTTTTGGTCTCTGAGTAAGTGACTCTATCTGACTGCGAACTGCCTTTACTGTAGGGTTTCCTACCGTTTAGTACAGGCGCCATCACGCCAAAAGACGGAAAACGAGCTTCAGAAGAGGAGAAATTCCGAAAGGAATAATAAAGGAAGGACGGACTAAAAAGCGACTTTGGTGAACTTGTGTATGTACTTGTACCTTGCCAGTAGGATATTATGCCAGTAGGATATTACGTCCGAAAATTTAGATATTTATGTTTTTACGTCATGATTCATGAAGGGTTTCTGAAAAATTCAATAGTTTCACCACTAACTTGTTTTCATGAATAGCTCCGAAATATTTTGTTTGAATATCCCTATAGGTATCACCTCACTTCCGGACCAACCATATAGAATAGACCATATTACACAGAGAGCATTTCCCAGAACCCCTAATGAGATTAGGCAAGCAAAGAACCAAGAATGTTGATGTTTGGAGTCATTAGGAAATCAGGAATTCACCAGGGTCTCCAAGATCCAATACATGAAATGAAATTAAAGTCTTCATGCTCGAATTTACAGGCAACCCAACCCAATTGACTAGGAATTCCAAATAATGACATCGATGCCGGACGCCGGAGTCTGCAGATGCTTCCATACTGCATTGCAAGCTTGACCCAAACAGGGTTTTACTACCCTGAAGAGCTTTTTCCAGAGTAATTTTGACTGTTTACTGAATCGATAGTAATATGGTTGCAGAACTAGCACTGCACGCCGGAGGTCGCGGGTTCGAAGTTTTTTCGGCTCGATTTTTTTAGGGTCTGATGAAAATGAATTGTTTGTCAACTATATAGGTGAATAGTTTGTCAACTATATTCTGAATGAACGACCAATCTAAAATGGATCTAAAATTCTACATGGACAGGTATTTTGCAAATTCCAGTATTTACCATCTGCATAGTCAAGTCCTTTGAAAGAGACATCTACCGTCTCGTCTACGGGTCTAGGGAATTTCCCAAATATCTAATTGCTCCTGTCTGCCATGGCAATTAGACGAATTTTTATTTGTTTATTTTTTTCACAGAAGTCGCCATTCAATACGGTTTGTTGATTCAAGAAAGAATTTTCTCAGAATTCGGATGACGGTTTTTATTTGTTCTCTCATTTGTTCATTTCTCATGTTTGTTTCTTTTCTGAGAGACGTTTTTGTCAAATCTACGGCGACCGTCTCATCGTTAATTGTTTTTTATTTTAGATGAATTTTATTAAGATCTCTTCTCTTCTTCTAATGACCTGTCAGTGTTTTTGATAAATTACCCACCGGGATTGTTCTCGGATAGCTAATAAATTAATTAATGATTTGTTTTTGAACGACTCGACCAGTGGATTGACTCAGCCATCCGCCATTCAGCTAGTCAGAAGGAAGATGAGAGAAGAGAAGGAGAAGAGGGAAGAGGGCGATAAGTAACTCTGCATAGGAGGAATACAATACTAGATAAGGGGGAGGAGGAGAAGGAGAGGGAAGGAGAAGAAAGAGGGCGATAAGAAACTCTACATAGGAGGAATACTAGATAAGGGGGAGGAGAAGGAGAGGGAAGGAGAAAGAGAAGGAGGAGTGGAAGGAAGGGAATAAGAAAGAGGAGGAGGTAAAAGAGTAGGTAATAGGAGTAAAAGGGACCAGAGGGAAGGAGAAGGAAGAAGAGGCTAAGTAACTCTGCATAGGAGGAATACTATAGGAAGGGGGATAAGGAAAAAGAAGAAGGAGGTGAAGGAGAAAGAGAAAAAGGAGATATAAGGAGGAGTAGAAGGAAGAGGAGGATGGATGTAAAGGGATAATAGGAGAAAAAGGGAAAAGAGGGAAGGAGAATGGAAGATAAAAGGATTGCAATCAAAGTTATAAAAGACACCAAAAATCATAAACCAACACCTAAGTACATAAGTACATACGGTTGTATTTTTGAAGAGACCCCTAACACCTCGGTGAAGTAGGTTTTTAACACTAAAAGACTGTAAAACCAAGAAGTTCGAAGAATAGAAGGATTAGAGATGAAGGAAGAGGGAGGTGAGACATAAGGAATCATAAAACACAGAGCCACTCGTACTCATAATGAGAGCATTTCTGAGAAAATGAGTGATAAAAACCACCAACATCTCACTGATATGAAATAGAAAATGACTCGAGGTGTGGAGTATCCAAGAATAAGGACCTAAGCTTGGACAGTTGTTAAAAGAAGAGTTTACAGATGATACTATAAAAGAAGAGCTAAGTAAAACAGATGATACTAAGTAAGTATAACTGAACAAAGTACAAGTTCCAAGTTAATGTGGTTCCCAAGAGAATTAAGTCCCTAAGAGTCTAAAAAGCAGGAATCTAAACCGAGATATTGATCCTTGATCCTTTTCCTCACACTGAAAGACAATATTGCACCCCCTCTCGATCCCAACTGACTTTGTTCCACTGTCGGAGGAAGCACTGTGCAATATACCTTCCCCTTTTAAAGATTCTCTACCATTGCATGTGTGACATGTTTGGCAACAATGCCTATTTTTTTGCTGTCACATTGATCTGGACACACTATAGGTAAGTGAACAAAGTACAAGTTCCAAGTTAATGTGGTTCCCAAGAGAAATTAAGTCCCTAAGAGTGTAAAAAGCAGGAATCTAAACCGAGATATTGATCCTTGATCCTTTTCCTCACACTGAAAGACAATATTGCACCCCCTCTCGATCCCAACAAGGGATCCAGTAATTACACCCTTGGGCATTTCATCGTTGTTACAAATTGCCCATCATCATGAAACCAAGACTTGGATCTTCGGAAATAATTAAGGGGTCTTCACGGATCCAAGAGAAGAGAATTAAGGGCTTGTTGTTTCTCAGGAAAAAGCAGAGAGGTACATAGACCCTTTTTGACGAGAATACCCTTTTTGAATAGGTAGGTACAGAGGCCCTTCTATCTCTACAACCCATAATGAGAAAAAGTTCCTTCTGTTCATAATATTCACTAAAGTTCCTTCTGTTCATAATATACACATAAAACCACGGATCCAAGAGAAGAGAATTAAGGGCTTGTTGTTTCTCAGGAAAAAGCAGAGAGGTACATAGACCCTTTTCGACGAGAATACCCTTTTTGAATAGGTAGGTACAGAGGCCCTTCTATCTCTACAACTAAACCCATAATGAGAAAAAGTTCCTTCTGTTCATAATATTCACTAAAGTTCCTTCTGTTCATAATATTCACTGAAGTTCCTTCTGTTCATAATATTCACTAAAGTTCGTTCTGTTCATAATATTCACTAAAGTTCCTTCTGTTCATAATATTCACAAAAGTTCCTTCTGTTCATAATATTCACTAAAGTTCCTTCTCATCTTCCTGTGCGAAGTTGACATTGGTAAGAGGAATCTACTGGATGCTATTGTTTGCAGTTGATAATGCCATTGGTTATTTACAATTCTTCTACTATAACCTAAACACCTAAAGAGTGTAACTTCTTGGCGCCTATTAGTGCAAATGTTTGCGATACTCAACTAGGCAAAACCAACACTAAACACATGTCATCTGATGGATTTTCTGGCGTTATGATATGTACTTATGAATCTTATGATCAATACTTATGATATGTGAATCTCATGATCAATAAAACTAGGGATAGTCTTTGTCAAATACCTCCTCGTACGAAATGAGCCAAGGCGCATTCTTTCAACAAGAGTCATTTCTCGAGAGAATTCACAATGCCTGGAAACCAATAATTATGTACCATTCGTACTGGCGGAGTTCAAGACCATTACTCACGGTGAAGATTTGAAAACTTTCAATCCACTGCACTATACCTATACAGGGTGTCCGGGATAACTTGGTCTCGTAATCCGGAGGTTCGGGATGTGCTTCTACGGGGCCGAAATTAAACAAAATTCGATTTTACACGGTTGGCTTTGAACAGTTTTACTTGGTTCCAATTTGAGTAACATTACAGGCGAGGGAAAAGAATATCATTTTGACAAGTGACAAATCCGGAATTGAGTTTGACCCTAGAATCAGTCGAGTATTAGAGATAGGGAAAATTCTCATTTATCTCGATCTTCGGCGTAAGTAACTTCCGGACACCCCGTATTTTTCCAACATATCACATAGCTATTTCAATGGTCTGGCACTCTGGAAATATAAGCAGGGTATAATTCTATGGGAGAAAAGTTGAGGTGAAAATGCCGAAAAACGCTGAAATTCTGTTTCGTGTTAATATAGGCCGGGCGGTGCTGCGATTCCCTTGGCCCGACGATCTGGTGCCCTGGTTATGGTTACGAGTTAATAAATAACCTATGCAAGTAGAGTACTGATTAGCGGCGCTGCGTTGGACTTTGGATCTACAGATCGGTGGTTCAAGTCTAAATATTCTAAGTCGTCGAGAAAAGGCATTTATGATAAAAGACATTTACGTTAGAAAACAGAAACAAACAGAGAACTATTCCACGCTCTACCTTAGAGATATTCCACTCTACGTTAGAGAACAGAAACTACACCGAGAGCCCACACGAATCCGTGCCGAGACTTTGAATCCTAACCAAAGATCTCAACAGACCAAGATCGAGTGAAAGGCAAATCTTCCAGACCGAGATGACGACATATCTGCAAATACTATCGTACACAATCTAATACAAAGTCTACATAATCATGGTCAAGACTCAGGACGAGGCAGAATGTATCGACTTGATAAGTTGCTGCTGCTGGGAGGTAGTCATTGTGGACATGAGATGACTTTGATTCTTCCCTTGGCCCGACGATCTGGTGCCCTGGTTATGGTTACGAGTTAATAAATAACCTATGCAAGTAGAGTACTGATTAGCGGCGCTGCGTTGGACTTTGGATCTACAGATTGGTGGTTCAAGTCTAAATATTCTAAGTCATCGAGAAAACGCATTTATGATAAAAGACATTTATACCTGTTTATTCGAGAGAAGACATTTACATTTACGTCGAGAATTCATGCTTTAACAACAAATTTCTAATCAGTAAGTAAGATGACATCGGATTTTTTCTTCAACACGACACCATCTCAGCTACCGAAAAGGAGGCCGAAAACACCGCGTTGTAGAAGACACCGGTTTTTCCTTCAACACGCCACCGTTTCCGCCACCGTCTCTGTCTCGTTATCTCTTATCACGGTGTGGCGCTTGGTATTTAGGTTGCCTTATCACTTATCAGTCGAGACGAGTAAAACGACAAACACTATCAAAACCCGAGAGTGAACAACAAATTTCTAATCAGTAAGTAAGACGACATCGGATTTTTCTTCAACACGACACCATCTCAGCTACCGAAAAGGAGACCGATAACACCGCGTTGTAGAAGACACCGGTTTTTCCTTCAACACGCCACCGTTTCCGTCACCGCCTCTGTCTCGTTATCTCTCATCACGGTGTGGCGCTTGGTATTTAGGTTGCCTTATCACTTATCAGTCGAGACGAGTAAAACGACAAACACTATCAAAACCCGAGAGTTATTTTTGTACGCACAATGGCAACAAGAACAACAACATACAGGAAAATTGATACGTCCCTACAGCAATCAAGAGTTAATCCGACGCGAACGATATATATAGTGAATTTGAGTAGTTACCGCGGATTTTTTAGGCGAGGTGGTTCACCCTGGTATGGTTTGCAGCAGGAGACATTGTTTATTTTTACTAGGCCGGGATGCACTCAGCATTGTGAGGAAAATTGAGTAGCTACTTTAATCGAGTAGCGACCAGTGGCGGCATTACGAGTAAAGTTTCGACTTACCCTCTCCATTTGTAGTCAGGGAGCCTCGCAGTTCGATTTGGCGGGAAATGTGATCACAGATAAGGTCGCTTTCACTTGGGGCTTTGTCTGGAAAAACAGAAAAAGTGGACATGAATTAGACCTATTCTGCAATAAGCAATACCCAGTGGTTCTGGTAGTACAAATCACTAAATGGCTGTACGGAAGTTGTACAATCCACTAGGATCACACATCTCCACCAAAAAGTCGGGGGAAGGAGAGGAGAGGAGAAAGAGAAGCACCATCAGAGAGAGGGGATGATCTCAAAAGAAAAGAAGTGAGAGTGAGATAGGGAGAGAAAGGGAGAGAGAGAGAGAAAGAGGAGAGGGAGAGAGAGAGAAAGAGGAGAGGGTGAGATAGAGAGAGAAAGGGAGAGAGAGAGAGAAAGAGGAGAGGGAGAGAGAGAAAGAGGAGAGAGTGAGATAGAGAGAGAAAGAGAGAAAGGGAGAGAGAGAGAGAGAGATAGAGAGAGAAAGAGGAGAGAGAGAAGGAGGAGAGAGAGAGAAAGGGAGAGAGAGTGAGATAGAGAGAGAAAGGGAGAGAGAGAGAAAGGGAGAGAGAGAGGGAGAGAGAGAGAAGGAGGAGAGAGAGAGAGAGAAAGAAAGAAAGGGGAGAGAGAGAGAGAGAAAGAGGAGAGATAGAGAGAGAAAGAGGAGAGAGAGAGTGAGATAGAGAGAGAAAGAGGAGAGAGAGAGTGAGATAGAGAGAGAGAGAAAGAGACCAATTTCCCGATCCTTTTCTTTCCGATCAACTCGACCCCTTATCTCCCAAGTTCTTTCTACTCCTGTGGGAGCATAGGATAAGATGCAGTAATGGTACTTGGTACAGTATATCTCTAGAAGTCTAGAAGATAGCAACTCAAGGCACATCACTTATATAACTAGAATATTGTACATCAATCATAATTACTACTACCATACAGGATGCCTCAAAGAATGTCTTCAAACACATGGCCCTTGACTCTCATAAGGAAAATACTACGGGGTGGGCATGCTACAAATGCTACATCAGAGACCAAGAGTTTGAAGTAGCGAACCTCTTGAAAAGAAAATAAAAAAATAAAGGGGATTCAGAAAAAACAAGCTGGGTCCGTCCCTCCGGGAATTTTTTGGCCCGTAGTTTATTCGATCGTGGTTAAAGAATACCTATGTACCTACCTAATTTTATTTGTTTATTTATTTCACAGAAGTCGCCATTCAATACGGTTTGTTGATTCAAGAAAGAATTTTCTCAGAATTCGGATGACGGTTTTTATTTGTTCTCTCATTTGTTCATTTCTCATGTTTGTTTCTTTTCTGAGAGATGTTTTTGTCAAATCTACGGCGACCGTCTCATCGTTAATTGTTTTTTATTTTGGATGAATTTTATTAAGATTTCTTCTCTTCTTCTAATGACCTGTCAGTGTTTTTGATAAATTACCCACCGGGATTGTTCTCGGATAACTAATAAATTAATTAATGATTTGTTTTTGAACGACTCGACCAGTGGATTGACTCAGCCATCCGCCATTCAGCTAGTCAGAAGGAAGATGAGAGAAGAGAAGGAGAAGAGGGAAGAGGGCGATAAGTAACTCTGCATAGGAGGAATACTAGATAAGGGGGAGGAGGAGAAGGAGAGGGAGGGAGAAAGAGAAGGAGGAGTGGAAGGAAGGGAAGAAGAAAGAGGAGGAGGTAATAGGAGTAGGTAATAGGAGTAAAAGGGACCAGAGGGAAGAAGAAGGAAGAGGAGGCTAAGTAACTCTGCATAGGAGGAATACTATAGGAAGGGGGATAAGGAAAAAGAAGAAGGAGAAAGAGAAAAAAGAGATAGAAGGAGGAGGATGGATGTAAAGGAATAATAGGAGAAAAAGGGAGAAGAGGGAAGGAGAATGGAAGATAAAAGGATTGCAATCAAAGTTATAAAAGAGACCAAAAACTCATAAACCAACACCTAGGTACTTAAGTACATACGGTTGTATTTTTGAAGAGACCCCTAACACCTCGGTGAAGTAGGTTTTTAACACTAAAAGACTGTAAAACCAAGAAGTTCGAAGAATAGAAGGATTAGAGATGAAGGAAGAGAGAGGTGAGACATAAGGAATCATAAAACACAGAGCCACTCGAACTCATAATGAGAGCATTTCTGAGAAAATGAGTGATAAAAACCAACATCTCAGTGAAATGAAATAGAAAATGACTCGAGGTGTGGAGTATCCAAGAATAAGGACCTAAGCTTAGACAGTTGTTAAAAAGAAGTGAAGTAGGTTTTTAACACTAAAAGACTATAAAACCAAGAAGTTCGAAGAAAAAGAATAGAAGGATTAGAAATGAAGGAAGAGACATAAGGAATCATAAAACACAGAGCACTCGTACTCATAATGAGAGCATTTCTGAGAAAATGAGTGATAAAAACCAACATCTCACTGAAATGAAATAGAAAATGACTCGAGGTGTGGAGTATCCAAGAATAAGGACCCAAGCTTAGACAGTTGTTAAAAGAAGAGTTCACAGATGATACTATAACTGAACAAGATTTCAGATAGTTGTTGAAAGAAGATCTAAGTAAAACAGATGATACTATAGTTCATCCAGATCAATGTGACAGCAATGAGTCATCAACCCAAAACGAAGGAACCAATCAGATTGCAGGAAATCCTTACATTGTTGCAATTGAGGTAAAGGTCTATTTTTGATAAACTCTCTCTTTTAAAATGCAGAGGTAGCTCTAAGTTCAGAGGTTGGATTCCTGAACAGGTAAGGTAGATATCGCCTTACCTGACTTTGTTCCACTGTCGGAGGAAGCACTGTGCAATATACCTTCCCCTTTTAAAGATTCTCTACCATTGCACATGTGACATGTTTGGCAACAATGCCTATTTTTTTGCTGTCACATTGATCTGGACACACTATAGGTAAGTGAACAAAGTACAAGTTCCAAGTTAATGTGGTTCCCAAGAGAATTAAGTCCCTAAGAGTCTAAAAAGCAGGAATCTAAACCGAGATATTGATCCTTGATCCTTTTCCTCACACTGAAAGACAATATTGCACCCCCTCTCGATCCCAACAAGGGATCCAGTAATTACACCCTTGGGCATTTCATCGTTGTTACAAATTGCCCATCATCATGAAACCAAGACTTGGATCTTCGGAAATAATTAAGGGGTCTTCACGGATCCAAGAGAAGAGAATTAAGGGCTTGTTGTTTCTCAGGAAAAAGCAGAGAGGTACATAGACCCTTTTTGACGAGAATACCCTTTTTGAATAGGTAGGTACAGAGGCCCTTCTATCTCTACAACCCATAATGAGAAAAAGTTCCTTCTGTTCATAATATTCACTAAAGTTCCTTCTGTTCATAATATACACATAAAAATCGGACTAACCGACAAAAATCGAGTACTTGGAATTTTTCAAGCTTGATCTTACTTCGTTCGCTCGATAACTTTTTAGTTTACTTTTCAAGCTTGAATCTTACTTCGTTCGCTCGATAACTTTTTACTTTCCTTATCCTATAGGAAGGAAAGTAATGTAATCGGGTCAAATTTTCGATGGTCAGATTTTTAGTTCACAGATCTTTACTCTTCAATTACCCTCCTACCCTCTTCAATACTAAATACCCAACTAAGGCCATTACCCCCTCCTCCCGTGTCGATCGGATACTGAACCCACAAACTCCGGATAGGAACGCCAGAAGACTCCCCGCTGCGAGAGGCTCTCCATACAAACCAAAACAACGTGGTGCACAAGAAATTCCAGAACACAACGAGAGCCAAGGCTGATGATCACTTTCAAAGAACTATCATTGGGGGTCGAGTGGATTTGAACACATCAAATGCCTTCAGGCACACTCCATTTGTCAAGGGTCCAGGCTTTCCTTGCCCTTGGGATCAATTTAATTTGAAGAAATTAAGAAATTTACTGAATATCTTTAGTGAAGATTCTTTCCTTTCCCAAAATACTGTGAGCGGTCAGCGAGCAGACCAATTAGCCTGGAGTGTAGCGCCACTCCCTACCTTATAAGCGCTAGGTCGGGGTTTCGATATCCGAAGCGAACTGTATACTAAACCGACAGGGTTCGTTGTCGGAACTGCTGGCCCTCACCTACACCGTCCTCCCACCCTCTTCGATTTCGGGACGATAAAAGACCTCCGATATCACAGTTTCCTCTATAAAAAAGAGAAGGAGGAGTGGATAGACGGGTGTTTGGGGGTCGAGTGGATTTGAACACATCACATGCCCTTCAGGCACACTCCATTTGTCAAAGGTCCAGGTTTTCCTTGCCCTTGGGATCAATTTAATTTGAAGAAATTAAGAAATTTACTGAATATCTTTAGTGAAGATTCATTCCTTTCTCAAAAATCAAAATACCTACTGTGAGCGGTCAGCGAGCAGACCAATTAGCTTGGAGTGTAGCGCCACTCCCTACCTTATAAGCACTAGATCGGGGTTTCGATATCCGAAACGAACTGTATACTAAACCGACAGGGTTCGTTGTCGGAACTGCTGGCCCTCACCTATACCGTTCTCCCACCCTCTTCGATTTCGGGACGATAAAAGACCTCCGATATCACAGTTTCCTCTATATAACATCTTAAAAATAAAAATTAAAACTAGACGGGTGGGTGGTAAAGATACCTATATTTCAGATGAATAGGGCTAGCATTGAGAGGGAAGTTACCTCACATCTCACATTCCATTCAGAGGAGACTGCACAAACCCAACACGAGACAAGGGTATCTAAGGAACTCTTGGTATTGGGTAATAGGTAGGTACCTACAGAGGAACTCTATAGTGTGTCCAGATCAATGTGACAGCAAAAAAATAGGCATTGTTGCCAAATATGTCACATGTGCAATGGTAGAGAATCTCTAAAAAAAACCAATAAATAACAATATTATGATAATAATCAATAATCAAAATTATTCAGAACCATTTTTCCAACTGTAGGTAAGTAAATTTCTTCTTATTTTATTTTCATGACCTCTTAGATAGAATACTCTTTTTTAAAGAGAAAGAGAGAGGAGGAGGAGGAGGAGGAGAGAGAGAGCAACAACTTGGTAAATAAAAAAAAATGGGAATTTTTTCTACTGACGCGACACAATTTTGTGCTGAAGCAGGGAGAGACAGAAAATGTGGGATGAACGAGGAGAGAGGAAGAGAGATACAGAATGGATGGGAAAAGCAAGGAGGAGAAAGAGGGATAAAATTTACCCCCACAGTTCTGGTCCCTTAGGCTAAAAATCCGAGCTCAACCAAATGAGAGTACCTACTAGGTGTTGATTGCGGCGGAATTGCGGCGGAAAACTCAAGGACCAAACTATCTTTAGAATGCTAGATCGCACAAACGCACACAACACAGATTTCTACATATAGCTCGAAAACATTATACCATCAGGATAAAATCCGCCCCGGGCGGGAATCGAACCCGCGGCCTAGCGCTTACAAGGCAGACTACTAAGCTAACTAGGCTAGCCCATAAATTTTTATGCTCGAACCTCAGCTCCCACGAGTCTGACGTTTTACCACTGATGTGCCATTCAATGTACCGTTTGTCATAAACTCCTAATCATTAGATATCTACAAGATATGCAAGTGAAATTGACAATCTGCATTGTATGTTCCAAGTCAATCCATGGCAATATTGGATAGGATAGGGGATGATAAAAGCAGACCGAAAACGCTGTCTGTCGTAGAACGCTCGGAATGTCTGATAGGCTTTATTAACATTTTTCAAATTCCTTTCCCTGACTTTTCTCTCGTGTATTTGACACAATCGCAATTCAATATCAAAAGGAGAAACTTTTTTTTTTCTCTCTACTTTTCCTACTTTCTCTATAGCAGGGTCGTTTCCGTCTTGAGATATTTCACAAAAAAGTTACGGTTTCATTTCTACATAGTTATGTACTTTTTTAGGAAGATTGGACGGTTTTCAGTGTAGGTAGGTAAATAAGTATACGTTTTGCTTTATACCTATTATACTAGCGGTTTAAGTAGGGTGTCCACTTTCATCAAATTTTTGATATCTTTGTCAATTTCGCTAAAACCACTGAAAAACATCAACTAGTTGATTCTTAATACTCGTTGTTATTTGCTAACTATGTAGCTACTTGGATAAACACAGATCTTAGCTTTATGTCCTAATAATAATAATAATAATAATAATAATAATAATAATAATAATAATTTATTATGAAGCCGGATGCACCTACATCACCGGCCCTGTGTCTTTTCTACCTTTTCCTGTCATTCCTTCCGCTTTCTCCTCTTCCCATGAATTCTTCTTCCCTCTCTTCTTTTCCTATAAACTGTGACAATGGAAAATATCTTCTTATTAAAAAATGAAAAGTTTTCCTGGTGATAATTCTTTCCAATCTTCGAACTGGTGATCATGTTTTTGACATCGGCAGATATTTAAAATGCAATAAAAAAAATTGAGAAAAAAATTCGAAAAGTTTTTCTCTAAAAGTTCCGAAGATTAAAAACATAATGCAAATATGCTGTCATTTTTATTTCATTATTATTACCGTCAGGCGAATTGAGTTCCGTGGTCTTTGAAAATCACCAGGTGAGTTCTGTCTTCAGATGAAAAGGTACTCCATACACGACTTTCTCAATCCCAGGACCCAATGCGTACGGAACAAATACATAATTATGTAGTTTGAGAAAATATTTAGTTTGAGATTAAAAAGTAAGGTATGCAGACAGGCATTTTACACATATGAATGTACCTACATATTTTCAAACTTTTTGATACAACGGTCAAAAGAAGAAGTCCTCTTCTATGCTAATTTAATCAAAATAATTGGTATGATAATTTTATTTACCATGAAAATATGTATTGGAAATATCCCTGCTCACTAGGCCTGCTGTCCCCACGTTGCTATCACTATTAACAAAACTGTTATCAGCAAAAAAACAAAGATCTCCCCCCACCCTTTTTTGACAAAAAATAACAAACTGCCCCTCCCATCTCGTTTCGTCAGGAATTTTGTTAAAAAGAGAGAAAAAATGCACAGCATAACCATAAAAAGGCTTCATAAAAAATTAGTACGTCCATAAAATGGTCGGTTTACAATGTGCATTGTACCCGGGAGTACAAATTGAATTTTGAATTTGGCTCTTCCTACATTAATTGAATAGAGTGAGCGGAAAAAATGTCGATGGACAATTTTCAACTGGTCAGCCTAGAACATACAAAAGGGAGAGAAAGCGCCTTGTCCAGACTATTTCTACAAATATATTGGCTGCCAAATTGCTACAGTTGTTCTTTATTTTTTATACACAATGTCCTTCCGGTTCTTCTTATTCGTTTATGGATGAATGAAATTTGCTTTGGCGTCTGATTCAGGGTTTCCCATTCGTTCATCAAATGTTGATCATTTCCTGACGACGTCAATTCTTTCAGGTTATTTTTACGTCCTTCAGCTCCTCTTCCATAACAGATCCCATCAAAACAAAACTTGTATCTCCTTGATCCAAACCTGAAAACCAATCAAAAGACACTGTGAAAATTAGCCTTTGGTCATTATAAAAATCTGGTGTGAACATCACACGACTTTCTATTACATTTGCACGTAGGTATTTGAAAAGAAATAGAAAATAAAAAAAAAAATGTAATAAAAGGGAAATTTGTTGACACAGGGGAGTATCAACCACGCAACTTCTCAACTGTAAGTCGGACAGTTCTAAAAGTTTCACCATTCGATTCGGCGTGAAAAATCACATGGGATCAACTATTCACTTCACAACATGGTCCAAAATACTTTTTTTTTTTTGCTTGGACACTCGAAGTACCTATTAAGACACCTTGTTTTGGCAAGGCACTCAGGGAAAAAGGTGTATAAATAGAAGAGCTTAGAAGAAGGTAAAAAAAATCTGGTGTGAACATCACACGACTTTCTATTACATTTAAACTTCTCAACTGTAAGTCGGACAGTTCTAAAAGTTTCAACATTCGATTCGGCGTGAAAAATCCCATGGGATCAACTATTCACATGCTTACTTGTTAATGGTTCACGAATAAAAGGGAAATTCGTTGACCTACCTACACATTTTGATTATTTTTGGTCCAAGGAGGACGTTATAGAAGTCTCCAAGAATTGCGTATATTTTTGGACACTTTGGCCTTTTCAGTTCAGTCTACAATTTTATAAGCCTTTGACTCCTCCCTAAATATCATTTTTCCCCGTTTCATTTTAATATTTATTTAATATTTTATTTCCTTCACGTTTTGTAGCTTATCAAGTTAGGTATCACTATGTTTTTCGAGGATGAGTGATAGGACCAGGATTAGGATACCTGACCTTATCAGAGACGTATTTTATTTCCTAAGAAATACCTGGTATCTACTTGTATTTCATATAAATATTCCACAATAAGTCCTTATTCTAAGCAGATATGTACGAGTATTAGAATAAAATGAAATCCATAATCTTGGAAAATTTTATCATGTTGGTATGTAGATAGGTAGATACCTAACGTAGGTACGTAGAAAAATACCTGCTCAATTCCTACAGAATATCAACATTGGATAAAATAGTGAAGATATACACGGTCAAAACTCTATTTTCTTAGCATTCTCCCTCTCTCATACTCCCACTCTTTTTCTGTCGTGTAAAAAATGGTTCTTTTGGCATTTTAGCACACCCTCTTAATTTTAGCTTTTCTGTTGGCACGGTACTACCAATACACAGACTGAAAGACTTATCCTGTACGTATACACGTACAGAGTTCCCCAAACATTCTTTTCAAATTGAAAAAGCACATAAATTTAGCAAAAAGTAAAAAGAAGATAAAGATTAATAATAGAGAACAAGAAAAGAAACACAAGAAGAATTAACAAGAAGCAAAGTTTAGTATTTTTTCTGCTCTATTAAGAATTTGGAATTATAAGCGTTAAGTTTATTATTTTACGGAAAGCATGCCAAAAATTTGGACTTTATCCATTTTCTTTGCCATTTTTCAGCACAAGAAGTTTTCTTCGAGGAAAGAAAAAATAAAAAATAGTTGCTCATTAAGAAATGAACATGATTATTTGAGATAGGTACCTGTTATTTTTTCATGGGTGTTCCAGATTGTCATTTTCAGCTTGAATCTGATAGTGTAGTTCGTCTTAACATCAGGCATTTTTGATCCAACTTACAAAACAATAAATGCAAGAACAATACAAAAATAGCTGGAATTCGAAATGAAATCTCAATCCGACATCCTCCCTAAATATATTACCGTGAAAAACAAACAACACACTTCTCTCGAAAAGTTCGTCTTTTTAAATTTCGAGAGAGATGAATTCCGAGAAGCTCTATGAACAACGGATAAGAAAGGAAGAGTGATATTTAATCTGCATGAAAATGAGACTGTTTACACTTTAGAAAGTAATAAAAAAATTCTGGAGGTAAACAACTTTCACTATACAGGAATTACAGGATGTTTCAGTTCAGACGTTTAATTTCCATCACATTATATAACGTGAGGGATATTAAGAAAGTCAGACAATCAAAGTCGTATTTTCCTTCCAGAATCCGAAACAATTCCCATGGAGCGCCATCTTGGATTTCCTCATCTTATGGTTTAACACGCGATATATGTAATTGCCAAAGGGGGGAAAGTGGGAAACGAGCTTCAGAAGAGGAGGGAAAATTCCGAAAAGAAAATACCTAAGTACAACCAAGAGTATAGAAAAACTCATAAACATAATTACCTAATCTAATAATTACCTACCGTAAGATTGTCAAACTTGTATTTCAACCCATCCTGTATCGAGCTCACCTGCCTGAATTTTATTTCGAAATTAAAAATTTCCTACTTCTTTTCTTCTTCGTTTTTAGCCTTTGTTACCAAGAAAATGAAAATGTTTCCCTCCTCTCTCTCTCTCTCTCTCTCTCTCGCGTGTTTTATTGTCAACATGATGAAAGTGATAGCATTGTAATCAAATTGTTATAAAACATGATTTGCCGCTCCAAAAGACTCGGTTCTTGATCCTCAGGGACACAAATATGGAGTCTGGGAGTTGCATAAAATACAAGAGAGCCCCTACAAGGGAGACCATACAAGATCCTTCATTCAAGGGAGCCCCTACAAAATCCTTCATTCAAGGGAGCCCCTACAAGATCCTTCATACAAGGGAGCCCCTACAAGATCCTTACTACAAGGGAGCACCAAAAAGGTAACTCCAAATCAAATTGATCCTCGGGGCAATAATGAGCTTCTATCCCTGACAAAGGAAAAAGGAGATTCAAAACCTCAATATTCTGATCGAAAGTGAGAGTCCAATTTCTCTCGATTTTATCTCTCTTTGAAGTAGACAAGTTGGACGCCAGGGGAGGGATTCTTCTGGTATGCCATATGTGTCCAAAACTCCAAAATATGCCAAAGCCAATACCAAATTCTAGTTTAGATTCCTCAGGAAAACTCCTTACTCCATGCCTGTCACGGCAGAAGCGAAGCGCTGTTGATACTGAAATCGCAATCATGAACGCTTCAATGCCCTCTATCTTTTGTTCGCGTTTTGCTAACTTTTTTATCATTATTCAAGGTACTAATTAAATATTCATTTTCTCATTTTACCTGTACCTACATAGATAGGTACACAGGTACTCTCATACTTTTTACAGGATCCTTCATTCCCTCTTCTCTCTTTTTTCCTTGATTTTCCGGTGTTTGATATCTTTTCCCTGTAAATAACACTTGGAGAGGTTTTCTGGGCTGTTATTAGCTTTGATTGATAGAGATAAATGAAATGAGCTATAAGTAGGTACCAGTAGGTATGTATAAAGGTAGTCTTCTAGACATATTGTATAGGTTTACAGTTCATAGGTACTCTCCTACTCCTAAAAAAGTTAACATTAAAGTTTTGGAACGTCTTCCCTTTTTGGACAGAGGTGTGCGATTTCTTGAACCGTACTACCTAAAAATTTCTTCTCAATTCCTCTTCAGCCTGTCTCTTGTTCTTTTCCTGCCTGTTTCAAACTTTATTCTATTTTCTTTCCCTTTGTATCAATTTCCTGTCGCTTTTTTATAACAACCGAAGAACGCTATTCATTTTCACTTAATAAGGAAATTCGTTACATTCTCCCTCGCTCTCTCTCCCTCTCTCTCTCTTTCTCTTTCTTACTCTCTCCCCCTCCCTCCTCGAATTTCAAATCCGACATCATCCCATAAGAAATAGTTCTAAAAATTTAGCCAACACCAGAGAGCAGCCTAAGACGCGTTTCGTTCTTATTTGAACTCATCAGTTAGACATAGCTCTCAGGTGCTGGCCAAGAATTTGGAAGTGTTATTTATACTTCAGAGATGGAAATTGTGGAGAAACGAGAACCTGCGTTTTCTATGTAAGATTATATTTTGTGTTGAGTGTTGTTGTGAGCGCCACAGTACTCCCCCCCAAGTGACAGCGTTAGTCACTAATTAAGCAGCGTGCAGCGAGGCAGGGCGGGAAGCGTTGTTAAAATAATGGTGTTGTATATTCCACTACTCCCCCATTTCCCATATCATAGGGGGGTGAAGCGATAGAAGGGGAGAGAGGGAGATATTCTCCATATGTTGGGCAGGGAGGGGGAGGGATGCAGGGAAGATACGCTTATTCTTTTATCTTTTCCTTTATCTTTTGATTGGAATTATTCCAATTTTAATTTCCTTCCTCGCACACTAATTTTCACTGTTCTCTGACTCTTCCTCTCTTTAAACAGGTTCTCATTTTACGTACCTGCCTTTATCTATTGAAAACACTAGTACAACAATAAGTTTACTATAACGAGAGGATTGAAAATAGAAAGTATATATGTATTTGGTTAACAACACGGAGAAAAATTGATATACTTTAGGTACTCCCCATCTCCTTTCTGTATTATTTCTCATTTTAGGTAGGTAGGTATCACCATTTTTTTATTATTATTATTATTATATATATATTATTTTTTTTTTTTTAATTTTAACTCTTTTTTTTTTATCAAAATGATCATTCATTCTCCTTGGGGCTTAAAATAAGAATTAGCATTTGATTATTATTGAAGCAAATACCTATAAATTTGCATGTGGATTGGATCCCGCAACCCACAAATACTCATTTGCTCATTTCATAAATCACCCTGCACCAGATAAGATCAAGGATTTTTTTTTTTTTTAATAACCACCACTGTAAACTTGTAAAAAAAACCCCTTTTGATAAAAATACCTGCTTATAATAAATTATAGAGGATCTAAAAGTCTTTACATAATATCCCCATTCCCTATTCCTCCAGAGGTCCTTTTGAGACCCCTTTACGCAATTTTGCATAAATTGCTATTTTGTAAAAACTAACATGGCAAAACCTACTCTGTTACCTTGATCTTACGAAACATAGAGAAGTGATCTTCTTGAAATAGTCCAATTCTTGGGACGATATCGATATAAAATCCATGAGATTCGTTAAGAGAAGACTAAAGAGCAATCTTCTTAGGAAATACTGGTCTTGCAAGGTACTATCTATCAGCAATTTCATCTTTCCAATTTTCCTCCAGGATCAACGAAGGAAACGAGGACAAAAGCAAACAAATTATCATAATAAACACACATCAAAACCACAATCTTCAATCCTGATCAAATAATGCATTCCGTGTAATTTCCAAGTGCACCCCATCCCTATTGACTATCTCAATTTACACTCTCATTACATGTTGCGAATCAGGATTCAGGGGTGCAAAATAATTGGACAAGGGGTGAGAGGCTGCGCTTTTTACCAGCTCTAATCTACTTACAATGAGATTACTCTGTTTGTTATGAGTTCTTACAATATCGCCTAACTGGATGCATTTTCTAATGTTTTTATTTTACACGAGGGTGTAATACGAAGAGCTCCCTTTGGAAAAAGAAAGAAACTGAAGGGTTAAACTTTTTTACCATCGTGCAATCAGATATCAGTTTTGCGTTTTTCACGTTTACAGTATGCAACCAATCTAGAATACCAACATTCTCGTTATAACTCTGTACCCCGCCAAGTCAAGAAACTTTGACCGTAACTCTGTACCTACTCTGTTTAAAGATACCAATCATTTTAGAGAAAGGGTCCATTACTCTCCGTATGGTAATAAGATAAAGCTATATATGTAGGCAATTCTATCATATTCACACGTAACCGTCACTTTCTGTCTCTCTCAACTGTCTCTGACTCTGCTATATCCTCGCTGAACCTTAGCGCGGAATGCTCTGTGGAGATAAATCAAGTTAATGCATGTCATAATAAGATAGCGCATTGACAATATTAAATAAATGGGGGATAAATAGAGGGAAGAATTTAACTTATTAGAGGGAGCACTAGAAGCAAGGTAGATAGAGGGAGGAGAAGGGAGAGAATGAATCTGTGCTTGAGGATGATAAAGTAATGAATAATAATTCCGTTCTTGATGTTTCCGTGTTTCGCAAGTCTTTCTTCCCTTCTCCCTTTCGTCTCTATTCTCTTCCATTTCTTCTTTGTCCATATTTATATCCGAGAGTCTCTCCTCTTCCACAAAGTTTCTGCAAGGAAGATTTTCAATTGTGTAAATAAATGTCTCGGAGTTTTTTAAATTTCAATTGAAGCGGCTCATAAGAATAATCTGTTTTTTATTGTTTTCTTCGTCAAGTATGTTGTTTGCTGTATCTTTTTCTGATGAATTTGAAATGAATCATTAGAGTTTTTATTAAGAGTTGCATTGGAAATATTGTAAAGGGTAATCTGTTAGAGAATGGAAGGAAAGTTTCAACGTTAAAATTGTTTGCACAATACTTTTGAGAAAGTGCTTCAAGTAGGTACTTGAGTTTTAGGTATGGATGTAAAAGTGTTGGGTAAGGAATGGGCAGTGTTGTATGCGTATTGCATCTTCGGCACTTTTTTATCGTTTCGTTCCGAAATGGCAAAGACAAACCTTTTGAATTCAAGTAGTGATCTTTGTTTGGAAATGAAACAAACTCAATGGATACAACAAGATGAGAACACTTGCACAACAACTAATGGGCGCGTGGAGAGCATGCATCTCTGAGAATCTCTAGATAAATATGAGTGGAAGAAGATTATCAATGAAAATATTAAGCCGCCATATTTACGCTTTGCTTAAGAAGTATTTATCTGTCTATGTTTGAGAAATAAAAGCTATCACTGCTATCATAATAATAATTTGTATTTTTAAAGTAATTTCAAATTTCTTTTTTATAGAGAATCGCACCAATCATTTTTCCCCATGATGTTTTTTTTATGTGAGGGGTGATTTTGTTTTTAATGGGGAATAATATTTTTTCAATTTTCTTCTCGTGCTGTATTTACTTTAATTTCCCCAAGGCTCTCCTCTTCATCATCAAAATCACTACCATCCGCGCCCTTCTGAGTAGAAACAGCACAGCAGGAAGTATATGAACACTAACCACTATGTGCCTATTGTTACCTTTGCAGCTACACCTACCAACTTTGTCATTTTAATCTCTTGTTTTCAGTGATTATTTTTGCTTGTGGTTTGTGGTAGAGATAACGTTGTTTAGCTACAACTGTAAACGACAAGTCAGAAAGCAAGGTACCCCAATGCCTATAAAAATATGAAAGTGTCTATCAACCTACAATAAGAATCTTTTATAGTACTTGATTTAATTTCAATCAAATATAACAAGTAGATATTATTATAGCAGAAAATTACCATTTACGAACAATAAAATACATAAAAAATAAACAGCGATGAATAATAAAATAAACTCGCGGAAATTTCACGGTCATATTTCAAATTTTAATGTTTTTATTTTTATATAAACACAAAAAATTCCTCCGTTGTCGTAATATTCCACGGATATAATAAAAATCCACTTCATATACTTGTGCTTAGTAAAATGTCATCCATTGTCTGTCCCCTATCAGCTATATTCCCTACAAGGAGAGCTTTAGAGTCCTATGATGGTATTCAGGAAACTTGTAATAGCGGGGAAGTTGGCAACCTTAGGGGGAGAGTCACGTGCCTACACCCTCATGCATCATTTCTCTTTCGAAAATGATGCACTTTATGGAAAGAGTGTTTGTATTGTGATCCCCGGGAAAACATATTGTGAGAAGAAGTGAAACTCCAAAAAACTTTCAAAATTTTCAAATGGTAAATATCGGTTTCTAAAGTTCATCTGAGAATGGAATGCCCAAATATTGGAAAGAGCTCAATGATTTAAAGACGAATTATTGGCATGGTTTTGACAGTATAACAGTAGAATAATTTATGTACATATTCGGTGCACATAAACTGATGGCGAATCTACTTGTACGTAAATTGTTGTTAAAAGTGCTTTTACTAACTTGACGTTTCGCAGTGCTATCAGCCTTTGATCCTGTTGATCCGAATATAAAATAAATAAATAATGGATAAATTCAGTATTTTATTCCAGCGATATAACTTTGAACTGTTAATGACTTGATGAAACGTTTGCCTTTGCACGTCTCCGCTTCGTTTACCCTTTTTCATCCTATCCGCCTTTTCTCGTGCTTCCTTCATGTTTTTTATTATAGTTCGAAATCGCTCCACGAATTTCCTTATTGAATTTTTTGTTGACAATTAAATTAAGTTTCCTTTCGAATGCACCCGAGATCCAACGTTATTTATTCATTATGACGTGTGCTTTTTATTTACATTTTAATTTCAAAGTCACTCGCATTTAAAAGAAATTTTCGCTTTACTCCTTCTTCCGAAAATATTAAATATTAATGTCTCACATTATAATTTTATGACACTTCCTGGCATTTTGAATGTTGCGTTCTTTAAGTCAAAGTTCGTCAGTTATGCCTCTGTAGAATTTAGAGACTTGAATTGGGGCATACAAATGATATTGGTAGATACTAGATATTACGAATGTTAATTAAGTTTACGTACCTACCTAATAGAAGCTAAAATTTGAAGTACTGCACAAAGCAATAAATTGCAATGATAGGTACATATTGCAATATCCGAATAATAGATAAGTAGAGATGTAGGTACTATAATCCTGAATAAATATATTATGCTCAGTTGTTATTCAACAATACGGAGATTACTTTTGTGGAAAATCATAATATTAGGAAAGAAAAACACAAAGATATTTACTTTACAATTTCCGTTTCTAAATGGAATCCTCAATATTTTCCTCGACATAAAAGAACAAAATTCTAAACATCAATTTTACCGCCCGCTTGGAAACTTGTTCGGAAAGTTGGGTAAAAGTTTCCCTGCTTTGAAAAGAAAACGAAAATTATGACAGGCAGCCACGCAGGAGAGATGGGTGAATCAAAATATTTGCAAAGTGGATGTCATACTTAGCCAACTATCAAACTTTTCAGTTAACAACCCTCTTCTTCTTCGTACCCCTAGGGACATAAATTGAAACTCCTGCACCCCTCAACATTCTCTTTATATTCCTCCTCCTCCTGAGGCTCTTCCTCCTTCTCCTCCAGATCCCCCAGTCCTATATGATGCACTTTCTGAAATATCCTCACCCCAGCAAATTGCTTTTATGAGTCACTTGTCGTCTTAATTATATTGCTTTAGATCTCAATCAGGTATCTTGCCCTTACCCCACAAGTAAAGTTCCTCCTCAAACTCGACCTTCTTACCCTCGCGTTCGTTAACGATGCATCTTGATGGTTTACTTAACAAAATATCACGATATTGGTATAGGCTCGGATCGGCCTTCAGATCCTCCTCTATGTCTATCATCTGGATGTAGAGTTTTTCTCTTCGAGCATTTGGTTTCTGGTTGTTTACCCTCTTTCTGATATAGGTATTAAACGTATTGAGTAGGTTCCTGTCCATAATCCTCCAAGCAGTAAGTGTTTTGGTATTTTTGTTTCTTCACTTTTATTTGTACGCCTGACATGTTTTTAAAGTTTTTCGTTAGGACGTCTTATCGGTCTACTTTTTAATAATAGGTACACATGAGATCTAACTAAGGAATTCTAAAGAAACTAAAGAAAGGATCACATAATGTCCAAGTTAATGGTCGTTAACTCGGCCATGTTAGTCCATATTAAATTTAAACTTTAAAATGAACCTCTTTATAATTCCAAGAGCGAACACAATTGTCATTATTCTATGCAGGCAATAGCTCAGTATGTGTAATGCCCCCACACTAGGTTTTTATTGTTCCAACCCTGCCTAAATATTTTTCTTTTGATAAAATAGAGAAGGGATACTCTTCAAGTACGAAGTACGTTGCAAAAAACTAATAAAAGTAATTTACGGGTTTGCAATTTGATTTAAATAAAGATATGAGTCACTGATAAAAGTCTTTATTTAGCGGTAGGAACCCCCAAGGAATCATTTAGATTGCTTCGTGATGGCATGTTAGAAGAAAGACTTTGCAATGAACTTGTTCGATTCTTTTCAAAATGCAGTTTACTCTTAAGAGTCTCATGTTTATGTACTGAAATCTATACCTACAGTTCCATTGAAAACTGGTGTGTTGAAAACTTCTGTTCCTTTTTTATTTAAAACCCTCCGATAATTTGGTCGTTCCTTTAACTATCTTCCAAGAAGAAAAGAAGAAGAGATTATATATTTTAAAAAACATACATAACGAATTGACGTATTGACGATAGTCCTTCTCAAGGGACATTGAATTTTGAGACTTCTACTGGTAAACAAATGGGTCTTTCAGTATAAATTGTAACCCGAGCAAGCAAAATACCTATTTAGATTAAAATTTTAATTCCGAACGTCTCATCCTTATCATTAGATTAAAAAGATGAGTCAAGCTGAAAATCACATCCATACATCTCTCTTATCACAATTTAACACAATTATAAACTTCCTTAAAGCATAATTTTTCCATTCAGAGATTTCTTGAAAAAGATTAGTCCATAAAAAACAAAGAAGGAACTTAATACTTTACAATCTTGTAAACAAAAGCGAAATGAAGAAAGAAGAGAACCAAGGCGAAAGCGAGAGAGAATGAAAAATCTTCTTGGATTTTTACTTTCTTTGTTTTTAGAAATTAAACAATTATAAAATTATAAATCATTTTTATTTATTAAATATTATTTTATTTTTATATAATTATTTTAAGTAAACAAAAGAATAATAAATTTCAATTTCAAAAACAAACAAACATTTTCAGAATCATATTTTCTCTTATACAGAATCATCAGAGTGCCTAATACCTATTGATCGGAAAAGCAGTTGGTACTCTTGGTAGCTTGGTACCCAGAACTTACTAATAAGTTGATATTGTAAAGGTATGGGTATGAAAGGTATCCCTCATATACTTACGTGATATTTTATGGTCATGTCTCGTTTCCATTCCATTGTTCTTATCAATTTATAGGTATGTTAGGTATTACCTTCTGCTCCGCATTAGAAGGATAGTGGTCTAAATCAGCTTGTACCTGTAAACCTAGTACCACAAAATTCCTAGTACATATATGTAAATTGATAACATTCTTTCATGTCGCATAAAAATATCATTACTAGACTTGAATTCACTACAAGGACAAATACACACGCCATTGGTCTCAAGTCTCAGTTACAGAATCAAAACATAAACTAGGTATTTCGAACATGGAACAGCCATGCAAATGCAAAATACTGACATCCTGAATTCCTTATCGCTTTCAGGGAAGTAACTAGAAAGATTTTAGTGCATGTACAGAAATTGTAGGCAGACCTAACTCGATTCTTTCACAACTGAAAGATTCTTCTATCTAAACAGAATCATGTAGACCTTTACTATCTACTTCATACCAAGGGATCAGAAGGCTCAACTTGGTCAAAGTAGGTATTTCAGATTAGTCCCTACCTATAGTATTATAACGGTCTATCCCCGCCCCTGTTATTTTACTATACTGACCTGAGTGATGATAATCCTATCCTAACGTATCATCAATCATAGACACGTTCAATTAAATGACGAGAAAAGGTCTACTGGGTAGGGACGAATAATTTCTACCATGATGGCTGAGGCCAGCCACTCAAAATCAGATAGACTGGTACACCTGATCAGGTCAGCCTGTCAAGTCTATCTAATACCTGATGAGCACACACACTATCAGGTAGGGCTGATCAAGTCCGCCTGTCAGGTTTAGACGTGATATGCAATAAGTAGCCCGGGCCCAACACATCCCTTCGCCTATTTAACTTTTGGCTTCGATGTCCCCCGCACACTTGATGGTCAAAACGCGAATTTTTCCGTTCAGTCAAAATCTGAAGGTCCTATTGACTAATTCATTATGGAATAGTTGGAATACGATATCATATCCTGCCCCGTAAGTATTAGGTATTTCTTTTGCCAAGAAGTTAGCCATATGTTACACATCAAAGGAGGACGACGAGATGTAAATCTTTTTCGAGACCCCGTATGGCAGAGTTTGTTAAATGGAACGTAATAATCTTGGTGATTTATTTGTAGAACTACATTTATTTGTAGAACTAGCTCATTTGGTTTAGTCTAGGTCGGAGAGTTCGGTAGTAGTGGTTATGTGCTAAGTTCGTATGGTCGACAAAATGGGCGTCTTCAAGAGGAGCTATGTTTATCAAATTATTGCTACAAATACAGGTAAAAATTTGCCTTTCAAGTTAGATTTAAAAGGTTTTTATTAGAAATACACTCTGATTTTTCGTTTGAAAGTTAATTCTAAATCTAAATGTCAATTGATTTTATTAAGTACCTTGCTTTATTTGTTATGTACCTTTTATTTCTCATTTATTTTATTAAGAGTGTAGCTACCTAACTATTTGCTATTTTACTTTGTTCTTTTCTCATTACAGCTTCTATAAGTCTTCTGATAGCTGGTTGCTGGATAGCATGGCCTTCAGTGATGATCAAGAGATTAACAGACGAGAACCCAGACTTAGAAAACATTGGGATCCGATTGAACAAGTATCAGTTATCCTGGATGGTATCTCTCCTGGATCTTGGGAACGCCATCAGCCCCATATTTGCTGGAATTCTTGTTGAAAAAATCGGCCGCAAAACAACATTACTATTGAATGCTTTACTATGTTTACCAACATGGTTCCTGGTAGTAAGTAATAAAATCGAATGTTTGTATATTGCCCGGTTATTTATTGGTATCTCCAAAGGTGTGGCATATACAGCAATGCCCATTTTCATTGGGGAAATATCGGAGCACAATATCAGAGGAGCGTTGGGATCTATTCCGTCCGGATTTCAAATGGTTGGAACTCTTGCTATTCTACTGATAGGAAATCATGTATCTTACAACAGCCTGAATATAGCACTTAGTATACTTCCTGTGATATTTTTCATACTCTTCTCGTTTGTACCAGAAACTCCTCATTTCCACGCTGCCAAAAACAATTTAAAGAAAACCGAAAAATCATTGAAGTGGTACAGAGGAAACAAAAAGGATGTCATGGAAGAAATGAATAGCATCATGGACAAAACACAAGAAGATTTGAAAAGTAAGACGGGTTATTTGGAACTGTTGACCAATAAGTCGAACCGTAGAGCTTTCACTTTGGTTATGGCAGCCTCTTTATTCCAAAGATTGGGAGGAATTACCTCCATGATAACTTACTCCTCTACTTTGCTACCTAAGCTGGACAATGCCTACTTCGGTCCAGATCAGTGTATCCTCGTATTTATGATCATCATGTTCCTATCCAACTTCTTGCAAGCGCCATTGATGGATATTTTGGGAAGGAAGCCGCTGAGCTGTTTCTCAGCAGCTCTTGGATGTTTGTTAACTTTCTCTACTGGACTTTTCTATTTATATCAAGGAGAGCTGCCCAATTTCCAATACATTCCCTACATAACCACATTACTGTATGCAGCTTCATATTATGGGATTGGTTGTCTGCCCAACATTCTGGTCAGCGAGTTGTTTCCTATCAATGTTCGATGTCAAGCATCATCCTGTGCCTCAGTGGCACTTGCGTTCGGTTCATTCATCACAACCAAGTTCCACATTTTGATTACTAAGTCCTTAGGACAACATGTGATATTTTTCATTTATTCTTCTGTGCACTTTTGTTCGGTTGTATTTAATTACTTTTATCTCATGGAGACTAAGCAGAAAACGTTAGCTGAAATACAAGAGAAACTGAACAAAAAGACTAAAAGCAAAAAGTAATCTTTGCAATAAATTGAACATTTTGTACTTGTATAATTTTGTCCTATCGATGTTGAAAGTTTACTGACTTTATTGAGTACCAAAAACCTCTGACAAGCAATTGAACCGAAATCATTTCTATTACAAATATTCTAAAACACCTAGTATAGCTCCGAGAGAAAAACGAGGTTAATTTACGTGGAAATAGGTGAAATTTCTTTACACTACACTCCACAATGTCAAACAATTTGACTCCCCAAGTGATTAATTAAGTCAAGACTGAACGCATAGTCATGCATCTCCTAGCAGTCGTCATTCCGGATAGCAGCTAGTGGGTGGCGTTACAGTAACGCCATTAATTTTATGTGGGAATGAATATGTCTCGCACAGAACAGAAACAGTTTCCCCTTTCCTAGTGAAAGAGCTTTCCTCTTTGTATAAAATGTGTCACCTAATTCACCATTGAAATGTTTTGGAAGTTAACAATAGACATGTAATTATTTATATCTCCATGTCTTGTCTCGAGTACAATTTTTTTGTAATCCCATACTTCAGTGTTTCAGTCACATCTCAAACGCCCTCAAGTGTCCTAAACAAAGAAAATGACAAAAGACTACAAGAAAGAGATAATCAAATTGAGGATAATGAAGAAGAATGATTGATCAAAAAGAAAATGTTAAATGCCCACACAAAAGAATAAAGAGATTCCGATAAATTGGTTCATACAAGATGGTTCCCGACTTCCCGTCGAAACTTTTTAATACCGTGAGTACTCACCTAACTTTCTGGTAGATCCCTAACATGACAGAAGTTTTTTTCTGTAAAGCTACAATTACTATTGTAGATATAGATACTACGAGTACCTATAACATGCTGAATGCTGATAGTGAAGTTATTTTTTACTGTCGAAAAAGAAAGCAGTAATGTAGGGTATTAGACAAATTTTACTGCTAAGAAAAGCAAAAAGTAGAAACAAAAGAGATTTATTATCTTTTTTTTTTTTTTTTACTCAACGAAAAAAAAAAAAATATCCAATAACGAAACGAAAGTAAATAGAATGGAAAACATACTTGCGTGTGTAGACATTTCTTATGATTGTATAGGTATTTGTTATTGTTTAGTATGATATGAGACACAACACAAATTGAATCAACTGAGTTGAAGAAAATGTCCGCCAACCATAAATCAAAACGAGAAAGTTAATAATAACACGGATAAAAATGGGACTTTAATCTCAGTATCAGTTAAAAAACACATTTCGACTACTTTAAATTCAATTTCACGGCATGAAATTTTGTTAATTTGATTTTGTTGTCATTGAGAAAAATGTTTAGGTAGGTGTAATACCTACAAGTATGTATACGTATACCCTATACCTATGTTCGTCGCGTGAACGTAGGTAAGGCCGGCCAATCATGTTATGGGGTGGCCAGTGAGGGCAAGCCTATTGTCTCATGGATCAAACACACGCTCCAGTCAACAGTAAGTTCTTTAGTTCACCATGAATTCCCCAAGACTCCCAGGAGACTGAATTATCCAAATTCCTCAAGCCTGATGCAGATCAATGGAAACTAAAGATTACAATTTGCGGGAGTAAAGTGATGAATAGGTAGGTAGGTACTTAGATAATAACACATAAATTCGATATTAAGATCTTTACATGTGTTTACATGATCTCAATGATCCTATACTTTATCAGTTTATCCTCGAGTGTCTGTTTTGACAGTTGACTCCTTGTAAAAACTATTAATTTAATCTTGAAGGATAAGTTCTATCCAAGTTGTTAAGAAGGGATTTATGAGATAAAATTCGTATTCGAGTGTTGTAGAGAGATCTACTCCTGAAGACATGCAGTCTTGGGTAAGAATTGTGTAAGAATGGAAAGACACCAGCCAGAAATGGGAGTGTTCCCATTTCCAGCAGAAACGTATGGATAGATACCTAAATCAGATATCATAAGGAATGTTATCTCAAGACTTGTCCAAAAAGGAATTTATGTCTTTCTAATGGGTGTCTCAGGTCTCACACAGGAATAGAATTCAGGACTAGAAAGATGAACGGAAGAAAAAGAGATTTTGAGTCAAAACTATTACTGAAAATTTCTGATTCAAAACTAGAGGTGGAGAATTTATGGTGTATGTGCCAAATTTTCCAATACGAGATTCTCAGGAGATTGAGAAAAGTGGACAATATTTTTAGTGGATGTGGCAAATCTACTAAAATATTCTAATTCAAAGGAGGAGAGAAAGAGAAAGTATTTAATACTGTTATTAGTGGATGTGCCAAAAACACCATAACAGATCCGAAAGAGAAATGTACTTTTGTGAATAAAAGTTTAGTTTTCTCAAATTTTATTATTGTGACGAATTTTTATTTTTCACATTCTGTTTTTCAATAGGTCTACATTACATCATTTAGGCTGGATACCTAGGTGTAAGTTGTAGCCTTCTCGAGATAAAACACTTTCATATCCCCACGGTGTACCTACCTCAATAAAGAAATCTTAAATTAAGTCATACTCCGTAATATCATACTAAGTACATAATATCATACTATAAAATAAACATAGTGTGGAGAGATGTGTTACCTACCGCTACAGGTATTTCCCATTGAAAATTTCATAAGCGAAATTTGTTAGAAGAGTTTAAAATGTTCCCAATCCACGTTGCACACGTTTTGTTCGTTTCCTCGGCGGCGGTGGAACACATATTACATGACTCTATTATGTGAGAGCGTTTACCTTATGGCCTCAACTTCGACATTGTACTATTAAAATTTCATAAGTGCCTGGCTACCCCGGGGTAAAGCGCACAATAAGGGAACTGATCATTAATTTATGAGACGAACTTTATTTTCTCTTTCAAAAGACATTTATCAACGCTTGCCTTTTAATACAGGAACATTGTACCTAACTATAGAATGTGATTATAGATACATAGGAAGGTATAAGGATTGTGCATAGCTACTAGTACATAGGAAGGTATAGGTATAATGATGGTGTCTGGAGCAGTTTTTCCCAATTTAGGAGGGCTAAGAAAGGGTGCAAGTCGCAAATTGGGTTAGTCTTGTTTTTGGGGTCTTTTGGTTGGAATCGATAATTCTTTAGATAAGTGTTTGAGACAGTTAAGTGCCTAAAAATTTAACCTCCTTTTAGAAAATAAATGAATAATACTCTAATTATTAATAGAAATAGGCCTAAATTATCTATTTCTTATTCAAGACATTCTGTCCTTTCTTCTCTTGATCCTTTGAGACAGGAATCTAATGACATTAGGAAGGCTATTAATTTTCTAGCATGTGTCCAACTTGACTGAAGTGGGTCAATTTAATTTAATTTGTTTAGACGGAAGCACTTTTTCTCTTCTCTCTCACAGGAATTATAGGTATACCTACCTATTATGGTACCTATATTGTGATTTAGGGCCACACTCTTTCTTCCCTTCTCCCCCTCTTCTATTGGTTGTTCTATGCTCCCTTTTCCTTTTTTGGGGTAGGATGAAGAAAAGTCCCCTCATAACAAAAGGAGAGGGGATTTAAATGTGAAAACAGTGAAGGGATTCTTGTTGAGAGCCTTACCATGTGATAAACACATTCAAATCCCACAATAGTAGGGGTAACCCCACTACAGCAAACTGAGATTTTCCCTGTTTTTCCCTGTTTCCCCTCTCAATGAATCATTTCTGTCTGAGAGATTTTTTATTATTATTTTGTATTGTGGGTACCTACTACCTAATTGTTTACTTTTCAACTTTTCATTTTTTTATCCATTTCTTTGTAAGGAAAAAACAATTTAAAGTGGTGGAACTGTACTCCTGAATGAGCCTTTCGTGGAAATGGACCAAATTTTATATGAGGGGAAAAAATACTTTTCTTCCTGGGAAAATCGAAATTTTGAAAGGTAAACTGACAAAGCTTCCACCTGTTACTGTATTTGTACCAATGCTACATTAGACTCGTGTGATCTGGCAAGCCCGTCTCTGAAAGTATGTCCCTCTCCCTCGTCAGATGGGCGAGGAGAGACAATACTTCCCACTTTGGTTCTGGGTCAAGAAACGAACGAAAGCAGGAAGTAAATGTTTATAGTAGTTGCAATCGAAATTCGAGTTTGTTTTTTTTTTAATCTATGGTGGGTATTGAACCAGACCCTTTGCAAGCAAACTTGTTACCACTGGACCAACCGGGCCCCTTTTCACCAAGAGAGGTAAAGAGAAATTTACAGTACTTGAAACATTCCTACAGGAAGTATAGATAGGTAAGTACTAAGCACTACTACTCATAAGTACATAAGTCAAGTTATAGGAAACTAGTGAAGTATCCTAAACTACTCTTCTCTATCTACTATCTTCATAGATGTGTATCTTCAAGGTATTATTCCTTCATGTAAAATCGGACAAGATTCCTTCATCTGAAACTGGACAGGAGGTTTGAAGTGGCAGGAAATTCCATCCTAATTAATATCTTAGCTGTGCTTTGTTTCTCTGTATGGAAATCCATGTATGTCCGGTCGAAGGATCCCTCGAAGTACGTATAGGTAAGTACGTATATGCTAACAAGTGGTGCAAAGCTAAACTGAAGAGTAGGTACTGGAGATCCTAGGCGTAAGTGCGTACATATAGCAGGAAAGGGTCCAAAATTGATAGTGTCCCATCTCCCTACAGGAGCAGTTTATACTGTTTATTTTCATTTTATCATTTTTAGACGGGTTGTTATTGCATAAATATTTTTTCATCAGAAACATTCATTTCTCCATCCGTCTGGTAGGTATATTTTTAAACCATCGTCTGTTTCATTGGTTTTCCAATACCGATTTTGATTGTACATCTATCCGGAAACCGGAAAATCATCAATCTTAAGTGTCCTGACACCTAACCCCAGCGGTTCTACAACTTATTATACAGGGACCCATGTAGTACACCAGTTTCCAGTAGATCACAAAATGACGTCACTCTGCCTTAACGACTGAAAAGGCATCTCTAGACTCTCTGTATTTTATGAATAAAACATTCTTCTTCTTTTTACCCCCAACACAAGGGTAAAAATAATAAAAGCTTTTATTATTTAGAGAGGAAAAAATGATAAAATGTTTATTTTAATATTTAATGAATCCGGCTGCTGCTATTATTGTTAACGGCAGCTTTTACCAAATTTTCTATCCATTAACTGCCTCTGCCTTGGTGTCTTCCCATAATGGTGAGCCTGCACAACTCAAGATACTTCAACATAATTGATATTTTATTGCTTCAACTTTACTCGAGTCTGAAGCTCAAGTGCTTATGGTTAGGAAAGTTCTTATAGAAAAAGAACATTTGCCTTACTATTTTCATTGCGCTGAAACTTTGAACCAACTGAAGACATTTGAGGAATACAAATTACGCAAAAGGGCAGGTTTGCCTACACATATCATACACTGGATGTTGTGCCCGTGCTTCGGTAAAAAGGTCCATATCTCTGGAACGGGTTGGAATTTTAAAGGTCTGATAATATTTTTGAGTAGCTTTAGCTTCAACACACAGTAGGTACAAATGATAGTCAACATCCCAACTGGATAGATACTGGATGGCCATCTGAAGGAGATGACCAGAATGCTCCCCTACATCATCGATCTTATTCTATTGATCTATTCATCAGCAGTCAGCCCTATCAAGCTAACAGTAGGTAGCAGTTTCCTTTTAGAGAACACTGTTAATTTATTACACTGCATAGCTATGTACAGGTACACTACTGTAACTCTTGATTTTTTTACATTCCTCAGAAAAAATTTCCCTTCTTTTTAAAAGTTTTTCTCAATAATGAAAACACAATTGTTTCTTTCAAAGTTTCTACAGGAAAAACAAGAGGAAAAAGAAAAACACATTACTTTTAAAATATTTCCCTGAAAGCAAACTGCAGCAATCATAATATTCGTAAATGGGTACGTTTATAAACCTTCGGGATTTACATACCCCCCCATCTCCCTGTGGGTATGAGTCCCCCATCTTGTCCCTCCTTCCTCCCCCGTTCAATCATCCCGGACATTGTGAATTTTTTGATAAAAGGCCTTTTTTCATTTCTTCACAATATATTTCCTCGTCTTTCCTTTGTATTTTCCGAGGAGAAAAAAAAACATCTTGTCTGCACAATATTCGAAGAAAATGAAAAATGAATACTCTCATAACGTTTACCCGTAGATATGTATATACGTAACATTAGTTTGGAAATCATCTGTTTGTTCCAAAATGATGATAGGAAGGAAAATATCCGAAGATTTCCCTGGAGAAAATTAAAATTCTTTTACTTTTTCGTTGTTGTTCCGCTTCTTTAGAGATAACGATGTACGACCGTTTTGTATTAGGAATGTAGGCAAAGTAACTAGACACTAGACATAACGCAACGAAAGCTCTTTCTCCTCTACTCTTGAACAATATATAATCGCTTACTGATTCGTTTGACTACCAGATCAGTACTTCAATTTTATTGGGTGTCACAATCTTCAAAATTAGTCAAAAAGCTTCCAGGCTAATTTCCCTCTTCCAATGGCTTTGTGGCGTTTTTCATATCGACTGCTGTCTTTCCATCCTAATTCACTTTTTTTATCAAATCTGTCAGACCGTCTGAGAGACCTGGGTCTCGAGTTTTTTCCGCCACACACGTTAAGACGGTCTATGTCTATCAGACGAGATGGTCTAAGCGTGAGTGACGGGCATTTCAGGCATTGTGTAATTTCTGGCGCTGTATGCGAGTGTGTGAGCTCTCAAACCAATTTCACCTTCCATTACCTCCTGAAACAATTTTATAAACAAACCCTGGTATCGCGGTGAGTGCTGAAAAATGGCAAGCAATTGTTTATATCAAACTGTGGAAGAGGCACTATCATACATTGTGTTACAATGAGAGAGGTGGGGGTAGTGTATCATTTTCCGGAGTACAGAGAAATAATAATAATAATAATAATAATAATAATATCTACATACGCAGACTATTGAGGGCTAAAAACAGCTGCAGTGCAAATGTAAATGCCAGAGATTTTGGAATTTCGAAAAGAAAAAAAAAATCATTTGACAAAGCAAATGAATAGAACAATAGGTATCTATATATTTATGTTTTTTTTTTCGAATTTACCGACTTACTTACTACCTGGATCTACTCAAAAAAATTGGAAGAGGTGGCAACTTACCAAAACTTACCCTATAGATAGAATATGTATCTATGGTAATTTTCGTTAGTTCTGCCTTGTGCCTTCAGCATCTGAACTAATCTGAAGTTTCCTGCAAACCATAGCCGTATTTTCTTTGTGGACGTTTCATGTTGTTAAGGTACCTACATGGAGAAATGGAACATTTTGCCTGGCATTGTTCCTTTTCCCACCATAACTTCACCATGAAACTTCCACTATGAAAATACGGAAGTTGTCCATAAACTTTACTGTCGGAGGTTTGAACCCAAAGTTGAGCAAGGTCGAGGCGTTCCCCCGAACGACCGCCCTAGGGATTGATAAGCAATGCAATAAATCCCAAACGTGTCACTTCTGTAAACAATGTAAACTGAGCTAGGAGTGGGAGGGGAGACCCTCTATTCCCCCTTTCCAAAACAAAATTTTCCCCAAATCCTGGTGTAACGCTTTTCATCAGACTTACACACACCATTATTCAAATGCCACAAGTTTATAAATACGTGTATACTCGGTTGGTACATTTACGTTTCATAGAGGATAAACGTTGCATTGATACAGAATCCAGAAACAGGAACTCTCTATTTCTATTATGTTCACATCAAGATCCTGGGTGAGACAGTGCTTAGCTCCTCACGTTCATGTTGACCTAAATCCCTTAACCGTCTAACTCCAGGAAAACTTTACCATTATCTACAATGTTCAAACGTGTGTTCCAGTGAGATTTTCAGTCTCTTGCAAGACGAGATTAAAAAAAAGTAATTACTAACTTATTGTTCAGACCAAGGACAGGACGTCCTTCATACATTATTCCATGTTGCCTTTTTCGCTAGAATACAGCTCATGAGGAAGCTCCCCAAATTAACTTGTAGCTTTTGTAGCACGTGATTTTTCCCGAACGTCAACAGATGCAACCGAAAGACTTGTGCAAATTCTATGGCGGTAGTGGATATCAAGCCCAGATGGTGGGTATCTGCCTGGGAGGTTCTGCTTCTGCAAACGTGTTGTCACTGGTCTAATCGGGCCCCGGGCCTTCAATGTATAGTTTCCCAATAGTTCAAATGAAAGTATTAATCACAAGGCACTAAAACAAGAGAGAGACCTACTTAGAGTCTACAATTTATTGAAGTGTTTTGACATGACTCTTCCCCCTTTCTCTCCCGCCTCCACTTCTGGACATGTCAACAGTTAACGGAGGCAACAAGCAACCTCTGAACATGACATTCGCATTTCACATAGCTCCTAATTTTCCAAACACGTGTCATTTACCATGTTACCAACCACACACACACTACAATGTTACAATTTATGTAGCCAGCTGTCCCGCTGTGACCTGTCAAAAATTTTGCTCCGAATGGAACATAAAAGTTTCACTCCTCCTCTTGGTGTGACAAGTCGTTTCAGACTCATTTTTACATCAACTAGATGCTTGAGCGTTTCATTTTGGTGAAAAAAGTCCCAATATTTAAGTAGGCTGTAAAATTTTGACTCACATGGGTGGATTTACTTGGAATTTTGGCTCGTAATACCTTAGATCTCACATAGCTTTCTCTCATTTGGTTCATTCGGTTTCTATTTGGTACCTACCATTGTACGAGTAATATTAGCTAACACTGATCTGTTTGTTGTTTTATTAAAGCAATAATTTCAGAGGCCCTCAAATTTCAGATACCTAGCATAAGTACCTATTTCAGTAACATAAGTATTGTCGACATGATGAAAGTTCAACTTGATGAAATGTAGTAGGTACCCAAACCCAACCAGAAATGTCAGGGTAAGAAGCATAGGAACCAAAACTAAACTCCCAAAAGGTTTGCAGTTTGCACAACTAATGGGTCTTGAACTCCTAAACAATTAAGAAGGAGTAGCATACCATCAGAGGACACCCTAATTAAAAACAATACCGGAAGTAGAGGACTTGCGGGAGCAGGGATCTGGGAGTGACCTTATTTTGGAAGTCTTCGAAATCCCAAACATGTGTTCCCTAATTCCAATAGACGATCATTAACTTCAAAATCCTAGACAACCCCTTTCTCACCTTGAAAATGTGAACCATACGACGACTTCTCTTGAGAGCGACGCATACGTTTGCAATAAATCTCATCGAGATTATAAACTCGTAAATTAAATCCGTGGCAACACTAATGAGTGTTCGTTTCTTGAATAAATGTTTGAATAAGACTAAATAATATGTTTTAAGGATGCCTTAACACTCTTCTTTTGAACACTTGGCAGGGACGCATGTAAGAAAGACACCAATTTCCGACTCTTCTTGTGGGATTTAGAATCATTTGATTCTAGTCGGGTAGCCGGTTCTACCGTCTGATTTTAAACTTGGTTTGTTTAACTCTTGATTAAGCAATATAATTGGTTAAAAAGTTTTATATCTATCAAAAGCAGATTTTCAGATTGCTTGATCGAAGAGTTAAACTTAGACTACAAAAGTTCAAATTCAGATCGTTGTCTTGGAGAATAGGTAAGACATCTTTTGGATTTTTTTCGCATCCTTTCAAATATAAAATGGTGACACACACCACAATGAATAATTATTTCTTAATTTAGACGGTCTGTTTTGCAGTTTCCTGACAACAAGCCTGATCTCCAAGAGGAACATAACATACGGAACTCCGGCCTGTCAAATTTTCATCTTCCTCACTATTAATTCTGTCAGACGAAGTGATAAAATTCATGGCGTTTTGATTTTTATTTTCGTGTGGTGGAATAGAATTTAATTAGCACTGAAGGGAAATTGATACTTTTTAAATGTGGGCCTCCTTGTGTTGAGAATTAGATTTGAGATCTAGGCAATTAAAATTCATGTGCATAACTAACAACATTTTCGAGTTTTCGACACTCTTGAAGCGTAGGACTTGGAGCAAAGAAAGAAGGGCCATTGATGGCAGGCGTTTGCTGCAGTCTTGTCACTCGACGGCAAAATAGCGCTGACAAAAGAGACGTGAGTGGAACCATTTTCATTACTACCTATACTTAATCGTACTTTGAAAACGCGTATCATCTACATAGGAAGGTATATATATTAGGTACGAGAGAATTTTGAGAAGAATCCCAAAGCCCATAGAACACTTTTTTCGCCTTCGTACACACATACAAATTACAAAAAAGAAGAACACTCAAAACGTCAAAAGCACGGGGAAAAGAACCAATTTATCTCTTTGGAGGGGAAGAAAAGAAAGAAAACAATTTTGTCCATCTCTACATTGTTGAAAAGGAAAGAGAAGAGAATGCTCCTGCATTATTTGTTTACATCAAACATGACACTTCGGGGTGACACAAACACATTTCATATTGAGGAAATCTACATCAAAGCTTTTAGTTTTTATATGAAACATATTGAAGAAAACTTGGACGTAAAGGATGTACCAAAAGTTTTTGAGTGCAAGAAAAAACTTCCCTATATGGTCAGCCCTAGCGGACACAGAACGGTGATCTTTACATTTTAATCTTTACTTTGTTGAAGTTTTGAGCTAACCTAACCACCTAACCTAGAGAAAAGTTGTATTTTAAGGTCGGTTATTTGGATTATTTTATTGAGTTTTTAATAGTCTGCAATAGGATCAAATACAGGAGAGAAAGACCAAGATGCCAATGCCGTAGTTTTCGTCTTTGTTTGATAACGTAAGATTCCTTGCCGCTGTGTGCATCCGGCTCGATTTAGACTTTTGTAAGTTCCTGAACTTTCTACAAAGCTTTTAGGTATATTTACTTTACTGGAAATGCAAAGATAAGGAGAGATGTAAGAGAGAAAAAAGACAGAAAGAAGATCACAAGGAGAGGGAAAAAATGAACACATTCACAAACGGGAAAAGAAAAATAAACGGAAAAAAAAAAAAAAAAATGCAACCCTCAAAATAAAAAAGTATCTTTGTTGTGTTGGATACAGGGAGTTCCTCAATCAAGTCACAGTTCACAATTGACTTTGGTTATTAGAAATCATATTTCGTTGCCGATAAAGGCAAAATATGAAACCAATAGTTTTAACTAAAATTTCTCAGGTCATCACTGCCTTTTCTGATAGCATTTGTAAGTGACATCAAATAAGTTTAACTAGATATTATATTGTAAAGGGTGTATTACTCATTCTAAAGTTACTCATTACTCATTCTAAGGTTTGTTGTGCCCGTGCTATGGTCCAGAAAATTATGGACTCTACAGAACACTTTTTCGTGGGTTACTTTTTGTGGCATGAGAATTCTTTCAGGTATGTATTTGTACAATTCCTAGGTCTGTCCTATTAGGCACAGGGCACAGCTATTAAATATTGAAGTGCAAATTCACATGACCGCGCGTCCTTTCTAAGGCCCCTGTATACAAGTTCAAATTGCTTTTTAATCTTTCAAAGAGACTCTATAATAGAATGTAAGAAGGGATGAAAATCTTTCTGAGGGATTTTGATTGGGGAGGTGGAATGCCAGGCCCCCCTTCTCTTGTCTCTTCTTCCTTCTCCTTCTCCTCCTCCTCCTCCTCCTCCTTCTCTTCCTCCTTATCTTCGCAATCTTCAGAGATTTCTTTTCCGTGGGGAGAAAACATGAGGGACTTGTATTTACACTTTTGATGTTTAATGTTAAATAGTTTCCAATTAAGTTGTTTTTCATGCTTGGTAAAATACTTGTTTGCCCGGCCTATGGGCTGATGATTTCTAAAATTCAAATCCGTGTGAAATGATTGAAACTTTTGAAGCCAAAACCTGGTGCTAAAAATGTGCCTATTGGTTCAAAAATGTGTCTTCAGTGGAAGTAATAAAGCACGAAATCTTTTTTTTTTTAAAAAAAAGCCGTACGGATTCAAGGTGCGAAGCGGAGTAAAAAAAAAAGGCCAAAATGAGGTCTTAACGTGGATCATGGTACATTGTCAGGGGGGTTGGCCATAGCCTCTTTCTATATTAACCATACACTATTATCAACAGCCTCTTGATCTCGGGAAGTTACTTTACAACTAACTGTAATTAAACTCACATGAAGGGGTAAACGCTTCGATGTGCGAAACACTTCATCACAAGACATGAAAATGTACCTGATCCACTCGACCCCGAAAACTAGTGTCACTATTAGACTATTTATGCTTACTGAATTCAAAACGGAGGAAACGAGAAGTTCAACTAAATGCTGATTTTTCTCTACTTTGAATGCCTTTATTTGATTTTGGATTAGACGGCTGAATTCAGCGGAAAAGACCACATTCTGATTCATCATGCTAAAGCAATGAATTTGGACAAATTCAAAGGATTTCAATAAAACACTAAAGAATACATCACTTTTCGAGAATAACATCAAAGTTCACAACTGTCAACTAAGTTTACATTACACCCCGTGTTCATTGGCACCGATTTTCTAAGAATCCAGCATGCCAGAGGGGAGCAAGTCAGTTCAAAACCTTCGCGACGCGCAACCAGAAGTTCTGCCTTTAACTTTTAAGCTGTGTCCACACATAAGTCTTCCGGCCGTCGATCGATGTCGACTGAACCGTCCATATTGCCTCGACAATCGATGTCGATCGACGCCGGGTCCACTATGTTTGGACACACCAATAACCGGATAACCGGAAACCATAGAAGGGTTTCTATGTCCAAACTAAAAATCAGTTTATACTCTCGATTAACTATTATGTCGATACCTACCTACTTAGTTTATGATTCTAAATTTCAAAGCAAAAACAAAATAAATTTTAAAACAAAAACAAAATCAAACAAAATAACATTTGATTGTCAAATTCGGCTACAATGGAACAGTAGTTTGCTTCTACCATACATAGAAAATAGTTAGTAGAAAATATATTTACCTATAAGTAGGTAGTGTAGGTACTACCTGATGATGTAACTAGGTATATCCCTTCTACTTCTCCCGGACCTATCGAGATAAAGTAGGTACCTACATGAAGTGTTTTAACAATCAAACCGACTGAAAGGCTTCTGATATGTATAAACTCTAATGTATGTAGGTATAATTAATTTAATTTAATTTTATAAGTTTCCATTTATTAGTTTTTCAGTACAATTCTCTCAGTTAAATAAATAGGCAACAAATGGTATACCCATCCGTAAAAGCCGGAGCTTGTGCCACGGATGGGGACATTGGTACATAGTTACTTATGTAGGTAGTTAAGTTATGAATAGATACAATTAGATATACAACCCATTTGAACAGAAAAGAGGAGGTTCCCTTTTATTTTGACTTATCACTTTCAACGTGAAATTTGTGAGTAATATGGATTCATTATTTAGAATCAAATTCCAAAACATCTAAATTAAATATTGTTCCAAATTATCTAATATTAGGTGTCTAATAGGTAGGTAAGTAGATAAATTAATTTGATATCTAAAGTAGGTGTAAGCAGATATACCTACTTAACAAGAATATTATTAGGCATTCCTATCTACATTCACAAGTAATGAACATTTCGCGTGTGATAAATTTGTACAGGCATGAAGGAATAAGGAAACACACATAAATAATATTCCTTCTTCCCAATATTTACAGGGACGATATGAGGGAAATTTAAGTAATTTAGTCCTTGCTTTACTGTTATATTTAGGTACCTATATAGGTAGCAACCATTAGTACCATGCATATACCTACGGCTACACCATTCGTCCCCAAAATCTTTTTCTTGCGAAAAATAAACATCATTCGTCCGCGTCCCCTAATACTTCTACGTATTCAGGCTCTAGCTGATTTTCTGTTACCGTAATATAAAGGTGTGTCTACACATATTCGATCGATGTCGACTGAACCGTCCACACTGCCTCGACAACATAGATTTACCTCGTCGATCGACGCGACGGCTGGTCGACTATGTTTGTGGACACACCTTTACAGATCTCATTGGTATTGGCGCTCTGGTCCCATTAAATTCCAATCTTTTCCTGTGTTCCAAACACATGCCTGAAACCTTCCTCATCAATGTTGATCAAAATATCAAACATCATTTATCAAACTGAGGGGGATGGGGGGGCCTAGAATAAATGAGACGTAGACCCCCAACCCTCATCCTTCCCACCCTCTCTTCATTAGACCAAACTCTGTGAGTTTTGTGAGTCAAGTTTATTTTTGATTAATTAAGTCCTCATTATTTTATCTTAACTTCTCTTTTTTTTTCCTCAAGACACTCCCCTTTCAAGTTTTTCTATAATGTCAAGGAGTTCTATTGCTTTGCTGTTTCGCGTTATTTGTTTTTTCTCTAATTTTGCTCCTTTTCGTGCGCCTAGCTATTCTGAAAGTCAAAATTTGAATGAATTTTTTACACCCCATTCAGACGAAAGTCAAAAATGATTCTGTCGCGTAGGTATACACTGTCGCTTGAGTTAGAGAAAAGAAAGCAATAAATTATAAAAAATTTAAATAAAAAGATTGACAAGAAGGCGAAAGGACTGTCACACTTCTCAAGTTTTGATTGACAATAAATAAGTACATACCTACCTACCTCACTGTTTTTTTTTTTTTTTTTTTTTTTTTTTTTTTTTTTTTTTTTTTGGAGTAGAGAACTGCAACGTCTGAGGTCTTGTCGTCCCGAAAATCGAGAGAGGAGCACAGTACAAGGACAAGGTCTTGGTCATGTACCGGGTTGGGTTCGGACTAGTTGAGATAGGATATTGTTTCTACAGTTTGGCATGGGAGCGGTAACTTAACAAACTGTAGAATAGTGCAGTCCGAACCTAACCCAACCCGCAACATACGACCTAAAGGTGTGACCACACATAGTCGACCAGCCATCGATTGACACGTTCACACTGCCTCGACAACATAGATTTTCCTTGTCGATCGACTGTGTTTGAACATACCTCAAGAGAAATACGTTAGTCACTCCTGATTTAAAGTTGTGAGTTAGCAACAATTCATTCACATTATTATTATTGTTGTTTTCCCCATTCAGATCTGAGGATGACAACGACGAGATTTCCGACCACGACATCAACAAGTTGCTCATCCTGACGCAGAAGACCTCCCAGCCAACACCCCGGCCTGTCAAGCATGAAGGCCACGACCGTACGGGCGATTGGACCACTAGGGTGAAGATGTCGCAGGATTTGGAGGCCGTGATAGACCTGGGTCTGCAGATGTACGAGGAGAACCTGTGGGACCACGCCCCGAGCAGAGCTTCTGGTAAGAAATGATGCTTTTTTAAGAGGTTTGACAGAGGGAACTGTAACTGCTATGGTCTTATCGTCCCGAAATCGAAGAGAGAATGAAGAGAGGATAGGAGGAAAGCCAGCCGTTCCGAGAACGAACATTATACCATCAGGATAAAATCCGCCCCGGGCGGGAATCGAACCCGCGGCCTAGCGCTTACAAGGCAGACGCACTACCAACTAAGCTAACTAGGCTGGCTGTTCAATATTTGGTTTTCTAGTTGGCTCTATTTTCAAAGGAAAAAGTCATTATGATCCCCGAATTTTCGCACTTGAATTTAGATTGTATGGTAACTGAAGTGTGCCTTGCACTATAGTGACATAGTGGGTATCGGCCTTTACGTTGTGAAGTACTTACTTATAATCTACAATTATCATGGGGCACGGTTGGTCCAGTGGTAACGCGCTTGCTTGCCATGCAGAAGGTCCCGGGTTCGAATCCCACCATCGACAAAAATTTGTACTCGTTTTTCGATTGCAAATATTTCAACGGGTTACTTTCTGGTGTTCTCGTGTTGACCCAGCACCTAAATGGGAAGTATTGTGCCCCTTCTCGCCCATCTGACGAAAGGCAAACTACGGGATGGGCATGCCACGCCACAGGCCACATCAAGCGTGGCCTAGCGCTTACAAGGCAGACGCACTACCAACCAAGCTAACTAGGCTGGCTCTTCAATATTTGGTTTTCTAGCCATCTATTTTCAAAGGAAAAAGTCATTATGATCCCCGAATTTTCGCACTTGAATTTAGATTGTATGATAACTGGAGTGCGCCTTGCACTATAGTGACATAGTGGGTATCGGCCTTTACGTTGTGAAGTACTTGCTTATAATTATAGATTATAAATTATCATGGACATCACATGGATAGGTAACTAGGTATAGATAGATACATAATAGGTATAACATGAGTTTGTGTAGGTAGGTACAGGTACATAGGTAGTAGTAGTGCCTAGGTACAGATGTCTGGATAGTAAGTGTGAATAGGTAGTACTGACTGCGCACTGGTTCTAGGTATAAGCAGGTAGGTACTGTTATATTGTATGCTAATCGTGGGTATTGACACTATGTGTACATAGGTACCTATACATATGTGTACATAATAGCAGATGTTTTGTACAGGGTGTTTATAAAGTCTGAGCCAGTCCTTTCATTACAAATTTCCATCAGTAAATGGGTTTCTTCAAATTAAATTGATCCCAAGGACAAGGCAATGCCTAAACCCTTGACAAATGGAGTGTGCCTGAAGGCATGTGATGTGTTCCAATCCACTCGACCCCGCCTTCTGTGGCCGAGTCAGGTATAGACCTGACAGGTACGCCTGCATAGGTCCGCCTGTCAGGTCTACCTGATAGTTGGTGGCCGGACTAAGGCAGAGAGTTTTCAAGTTAATCCAGAGTTCAAGAAATACTGTTGCCTGTGTAAATCAAATGGGTGACGTCAAAGAAAACCCTTGACATTGTGTGAACTCTTAGTAGTAAGATCGGCCGTTCATCATCATCTTTTTCAATCCTGAGATTCAATTCAATTTATTTTTATTGTGCATAATATAACATTAAAAATACAACATTTCAATGAATACAATTGTACAACGTCAGTTAGAAAAGAAAAGAAAAAGAAGGAGAAAAAAATAAAATAATATCTAAAATCAACCTAACTTTAGTGGTGTTAAAAAGATAGCTCTCCATTTTACTCTATCAGATGTCTCTCTTCATGTCTGCATATGTTTTAGATCCGTCAAAAGCATTAATTTATTAATCCGGATAATTTATTAATCCGGATGGGCTGAGTTCGATCTCCGGCCGGGGCGGAAATTTTCTGGTCTAACTTTCCTGTCTCCGGATTCCCCTGACCTGCGAGGCTGCGAGATACTTTTTGTATAGGTCACCCTGTATAGGAGTATAATCTATAATGTGTACATAATTAATTACATATGTATTAGTAGTGTACGTGCGATCATAATTAATTAGTTAATTACATATGTGTACGTGCGATCAACTGTCATGAAATCCCTCCCAAAAAAATCTCTTCAAGGTAAAAAGTTCCCCGCCAAGTCAGTAGCCCCAAAAAAAGATTAGTGTTTCACTGCCGTTTTTATTTCGTAGCAATGAAACAACTGTTACATTGGACGCTTGTGGTCTGTGTCATAGTGTACTCATTCCATAGTATGTCCCTCAGATGAGCGAGGGAACTTTTTTTATAGAATAGAATGTACCCTGTTTATCCTGCCAGAATGAGACTGAAAAGTCCCTTTACTCCCGCAGTTTAAACAAGGTCTTATTAAATTTGGAATAAATATTGTTTTATATTAAAATTGTGTTTTATTTTAAAATTTTTTTGCGCATATTAAAAAATAAAGAAGGAGTAATAAGTAGTATGTATTGTGTGTTACCTTGTTTAGTACCTACTTGATTAAATTTATTTGTATTCACACGTTCATTGAGAACATCAAGGAATGGGAAAGAACTACATACATAAGTACATTTTTGGATCAACCTTATGATTTTTGTCTTATCTGCTAAGGATTTATCGTCCCCTCATACAATGTATGGTTTCCATTGTTTATTCTTAATTTCATTTACGAATTTATTAATACTATGCATACAAATAATTAAAATTCAATTATTGTATGGATAAAATTAACTAAATTAGTAATGAAATCAGGAGTTCGGATCATACCAAGGCCGATTGTAAGGTTAATAAGTTCACACACATGAAATCCTTCCCTCAGTTCCTTCTATAATTATTCCTAACATAGTCCAAACTGATTCCATGGCATAGTAGGTGCTCTTTTTTTTAGGGTTTTATTTTAAGTGGCAGGGTTCTCACTTACGTGAGCGCTTCCACCCAACCACTGACTAATCTTGTGTTGACCCAATATCTAGATCGGGACTATTGACAACATAACTCGTATTTTAAATGGCCCAATTCAACAATGCCCTATAATCCCTATATAAAAGATATTTTTTCCTCGTTCTCTCTAGTCAAATGAGAATCTCTATTTTGAATAAACTAAATTCATACAATGGGATTGTCCCATATTTTAAATAACCTAAAATTCACAAGATAGTAGTCTCCTACATTGATAAAATGGGACAGTCTTTGTACTGTTCAAGGGACCTACTAGTCCCATTACATATTTGATGACAAAATGTATTTTCCTACTATTGACTAAAAGAAATATATATTAATTTATTTACACGCTAAGCACCAAGGCCATGTGTGGAGAAATATGTATTTCCATATGAATGAGCCGAATTTTCGTCTTTGCCAGCCTAGTTAGCTTGGTTAGCGCATTTTCCTTGTAAGCGCTAGGCCTCGGGTTCGATTCCCGCCCGGGGTGGATTTTATCCTGAACAGATAAAGTTCGTTCTCGGAACGGCTGGCTTTTTCCTGTCTCGTCTTCCTTCTCTTTTCGTTTTCTGAACGATAAGACCTCCGTTGTTACAGTTCCCCCAATAGATCAGTTGCGCTTACTTGGGTGATGTTTCAAAGTCATAGAGCAGGGAAAAATGAGGACCAACGGAATTTTTCTTTTTCTTCTACGACTTCTAGATACCGAGATAAATCGATTTAAAAAATACCGGTAAATCCCGGGTTTTTTATTATTAAATTTCGACTATTGAAATTATTATTTTGGTGATGGGTGCATAATTATGCTATATTTACGTACGTAGGTATTATTTTTGACACGATCAGTTAAGAGTTAAGGCGTCTTTTTGTACCAAGAATCTTGGTCAACTCCCCAAGCTTTTCTGGTCTCTTTTTTCGTTCAGATAATTAATTTTTTTTTTGTTCAAAACAAAAGTTTAAAAGAAAAATTTGAATTTTTCCTTCGTTTGTACTTTTCCACCAAAAATAAATCACTTACCTAAAGAAAGTAAAAAAAGAAAAAAAAAAATCGAAAACAATAAACAGGGTGGTTAATAAAGAAGTGTACAGTGTTTCAAAAGCGATCTACAGTGTGTATCAAAAGCTATCTATAGTTTGTATCAAAAGCTATCTACGGTGTGTATCAAAAGATATCTACAGTGTGTATCAAAAGTTATCTACAGTATTCTACAGTGTGTATCAAAAGTTATGGATCCCCGAAGAAACGAGTTGGATGTGTATCGAAAGAGGAAAACCTTCGATGTTCAGGAAATGAAGAGATTTGTTGAAGAAGAGGAGGTCACCAAAATGAAGGTAAAATATTTACCCTTTTTTTATTTGCGCGGCACACAATTTGAGAAGTACTGTTATAAGGCATACATAGGTATTCATAATCATAAAATAGTGGTTTTGTAAAATGTACCTAGAGATATAATAGATTTCATTAAATGTTATTTTCTGAAAACTACCCCGTTTTGGAGTGTTGTCTCAAACCCTCTGTCTTTATTTGGGGAAAGTTCTATAGGTATCTACAACAAAAAGTAATGAAATCCCCCCGTGTATCAAAAGTTATGGATCCCCGAAGAAACGAGTTGGATGTGTATCGAAAGAGGAAAACCTTCGATGTTCAGGAAATGAAGATGTGTGAAAAGTTTCCCGCCAAGTCAGTAACCCCCAAAAAAGATAAGTGTTTCACCGCCGTTTTTATTTCGTAGCAATGAAACAACTGCTACATTAGACGCTTGTAGCATGCCCATCCCATAGTGTGTTCCTCATTAGATGGGCGAGAAGAGACACAATACTTCCCATTTAGGTGCTGGTTAACACGAGAACACCAGAAAGTAACTCGTTGAAATATTTGCAATCGAAAAACGAGTACAAATTTTCGATATCGGGACGATAAGACCTTAGCAGTTATAGTTCCCTCTATCAAACCTCTTGAAAAATAGATGAAATTTTGAACTCGCTCTTCTCCTTTTTAGGTTCAAGTCATTGTACATAAAATAATTACCTATACCTGGCTATGGTGTTTCTACTCACATTAGCCTCAGCCCTCAGTGGGACCGGAATAGCATTAAAACTTGGACTTTTTTTTTTGGTCATTATAATTATTTATCCGATTTTCGTTTTCCAGGAAGAGTTCTGGAAGAGGCTGGAATCGGATCCGATATTTCACTACTACACCATGGGAGCTGACTCTACTCACATTAACCTCAGCCTCAGTGGGACCGGAATAGCATTAAAACTTGGACTTTTTTTTTGGTCATTATAATTATTTATCCGATTTTCGTTTTCCAGGAAGAGTTCTGGAAGAGGCTGGAATCGGATCCGATATTTCACAAACCCAAATACAGGGTGAATCCGAGAGAGTTACGCAAGATCAACTTTGCGCGGGCGCTACGCATTCGAAACCTGAACACCCTGGATTATCAGAAACACAACAATGATATACTGGTAAGTGGTAAGCTGTTTGAATAGGAATAGAGTCTTTTTTTTTATCGCCAGCCTAGTTAGCTTTGTTGGTAATGCGTCTGCCTTGTAAGCGCTAGGCCGCGGGTTCGATTCCCGCCCGGGGCGGATTTTATCCTGATGGGATAATGTTCGTTCTGTTTGAATAGGAATAGAGTCCTTTTACTCCAGCAGTTGGCTAATAAAATCAAGAAAATATTTGTGATGAACTGATGAAGCAGAGAGCCTGTTATAACTTTTATGGGTATCACACTATCACAGCATTTTTTTTTTTTTTTTTTTTTTTTTTTTTTTTTTTTTTTTTTAGTCTTTTTACTCCAGCAGTTGGCTAATAAAATCAAGAAAATATTTGTGATGAACTGATGAAGCACAGAGAGCCTGTTATAACTTTTATGGGTATCACACTATCACAGCATTACTATTAAGGTCGAGTTTTACCAAAGTGGATTGCCTCAGGAATCTCAGGATTGAGTTCCATCCGAGATTGACCTGGGTATTAAGTATAAGGAAATCCTCGTTTCATCTCAATCCCGAATTGGTAAATCCCCCAGCACAAGTACCTTTATTTCCCCCCCATTTATCAATCTAAGGCCGTCACTGTTCGCTAGTGGATTAACAGCTGCTCAGTAGATCAGTTGCGCTTACTTGGGTGATGTTTCAAAGTCATAGAGCAGGAAAAATGAGGACCAACGGAATTTTTCTTTTTCTTCTACGACTTCTAGATACCGAGATAAATCGATTTAAATAATACCGATAAATCGTAAAGTTTGACGTCACGACATATGCTCCCGTAGGCGATGACGTCATAATTCATGACTTGAGCTTCGTTTGTTTGTGCGCAAGCGTTTCTGCGCATTTTGACTTTTTACATAGGAATCGACCATTTATTTATAATTTTTACCTATTTGCAACTGCTCCATTGTCCTCACAAGGCTGAGTGTACCCCGAACTCCAAGCACAGAGCCGAAAAAACTTTGACCCCGCCGGGCATCGTATCCGGGGACCTTGTAGTTAAATTCCCAAAAATGTTGAGGACTTAAATATGCCGATCCCAAATGAAGTTGGGAAAATGGCAGAGTGATAGAAGAAGAAGATTGAGGACTAAATTAGACCCCCACAAAAACACAAATGTGAAAAAAAGGCCAAGTTCCTATCCAAAAATGTCGGCCCTTAAAAGTGGTGAGATCAGAAAAGGATGGAGGAGAAGGACATTGTAACAATCGAATTTCGGACATTCACGCCCGTCCCAGCACGTTACACACAAGATGGAAGAAAGGGTACACAAACTACGTTTAAAAACTCAACTAATCTGTAGCTTTATGATGAAAGAGAAACGTAAGCTATGTTTTATGATGAAAGAGTAAAGTCTACTCGTATCGTATAATATGAATTGCGATAGAAAATCCCAAGTACCTACGTACACTAATTGGAAGTAGATAAGTACAGTACAATATTTACCAAAAACCAGCAGTTTGTGTAGGTGTACTCCATTAATATGTTAACATAATCTTTTCAGTGCATCATATTAATGTTAAAAAAAAAGGCTCAGAAATTAAATTGAAACAAAACGTTTACCTCGTCCCTCCTCCTTCTCCTTTCTTTCTCCTTCGTCTCTCCTCCTACTCCTTTCTCTCTTTCCTTCGTCTCTCCTCCTACTCCTTTCTCTTTCATTCGTCCCTCCTCCTACTCATTTCTCTCTCTTTCCTTCGTCTCCCCTCCTACTCCTTTCTCTCTCTTTCCTTCCTCTCTCGTCCTCCTCCTCTTCTTTTCTCTCCCCTGGCATAGCTACGACACTGTTTCTTTTTCCGACGAACAAAAATTATACCTACTATAAAAAAAAGAGAAAAATAAACAAATATTTAAAAATAAATAACATTTTGCTCTAGAAAAACACAAAATAGGTGACGTCCAAATTTGCGTGTATATATTTTTTAAATATACACAAGCAGCTATTTTCAAATCAATAGAGGGAGGGAGAAAGTCAGAGGAAGGAAGAGAGGAAAGACGGGAGAGAAAAAAATATCATTATTTTTTAAACAATAAAATGAAAATTTACTACCTGACATTGTCGATATTGGAAGAAATATCCAGAATGCGGGGGAGTTTTCGAAAGCAGGGAAGTTTTATTTTCTCTTTAAGAAATATGATAAATATTTTATTAAAAAAAAAAAAAAAAAAAAAAAAAAAAAAGGGGTACCCAGAGGCCATTTTTAGTGATACCGTAATAACATCATGGGATAAGTTTTGGTAAGTTCCGAACATTTCCGAGTGAAAAATACCATAATAACATCATTATTCATCACAGACAGCATTTATTGTAATGATAAACTCGTTCTCATCTGAAAGTTTCATGGAAATTCTTGTTAGCAAGTTCCCTGGATAACCTTCTTCCTGATTTTCACTGAGATATGTCATTATTAAAGTATTTGTTGCTTTTTCTACATAAGATTTCCATATTACTTTGTCAAAAGACATAACGCCACCATCTCTATGATGAGCATCCGAATTTTTCCTTAGAAAGTGAAGTTCATTTCCATGTTGAAAGTTTGCGTCTTCAATAATATTTGAAGTTCTCCCTATCATTGCTCCGAACTTGCAGTTCTGTTCGTAATACTCTTGTACTGTAGCAAATCCCAGTAGTACATCAGCTGTGTTTCCAAACTTGTCTGGCATCCTCACAGTCAATATTGTTGCTCCAAAGTTCATGACTTCGATGAGAAGACCACTTTTATTTGAAAACTTGTATTTCTTAATAGGTTCTTTTGAACTGTAAAGGTTCAAGACGTCAAATTCATCTTGATATATGGGCAGTGCTTTTGAGTATCCAAATCTTTTGGTTGGTATCTTCTCCTCCACTTCTTCAATTTCCTCTTCCTCTCCTCCTTCAAGGAGACCTTCCTCAAAAACTTCTTTCAATGGATCCAACATCTTGGTGATTTATTAAACTTGGTGTTTTCCAGGCAAATAATTTTCAAATTTAATATTCCTAATTGCAACGAGAGAAAAATTGGATGATTGTTATTGTTTCATTGGAGGGTTTTTTTATTGGCCATGTATCATAAAATTCATAATTTTCTTCACTCACCTCAAAAAGTTCACGTACCTATTTTGCTCTAGACCACTTACCTACTTGTGTATGTACTTTGGAAAAAAAAAAAAAATCTATGTACATACCTACCTATTCAAAAAATTAATGAATTTTAGAGTAGGTAAGGCCTTTTTTCAAATTGAAAAATAACATAATATGTTAAAATATCCCGCCAAGTTTTCTAGTAAGCAGGAAAGAAAGTAGGTGACCTAATTAGTACCTTGCAGGCACTTTTACTCTTGAAAAGGATCCGTTAGCATTCAAAAAGAAGGGAAAAAAAGCGCTTTCACATATTTTCTAATTGGGACATTTTCTCTTCTCGTTCTGTTTAAATCCTCTTCAGAATGTAGCATAAAACTACACGAGCCTGTACTTGGGACCTTTTTTCCGTTTTCTAAAGAAAAAAAAAGAAATTCGCGCTGACAAATGAAAAAAGAGGAATTTAGAGCTAGGGCGTGGAGACAAAATAAAGATAGGTATGCGTACTGTATTTCCATCTGTTCTCGAATTTTAAAATTATGAGCAGGTTGTGGTGGCGTGTGTGGGTGGTTGTCAAGAGCCACATGAATGGTTGTCACGAGAATGTCAAAAAATTTGCTCGCTCCTTTTTCATCCAATTAGACAACGGAACAAAAGCGGAAAGAAATGAGAAATGTTAAAAACGGTTAACAGAAAGTCGAAAATAGGAGTCGAATGTCTAAAGAGGAGGAGAAGGACATTGTAACAATCGAATTTCGAACATTCACGCCCGTCCCAGCACGTTACATACAAGATGGAAGAAAGGGTACACAAACTACGTTTAAAAACTCAACTAATCTGTAGCTTTAAGATGAAAGAGAAACGTAAGCTATGTTTTATGATGAAAGAGTAAAGTCCACTCGTATCGTATAATATGAATTGCGATAGAAAATCCCAAGTACCTACGTACACTAATTAGAAGTAGATATTATGTACAATATTTACCAAAAACCAGCAGTTTGTGTAGGTGTACTCCATTAATATGTTAACATAATCTTTTCAGTGCATCATATTAATGTTCCCTCGCTATGTAAATAAAATACCTAATTAAAGAGCTACAACGTACATACATACGTGCCTCATAAGTGTGTGTCGAAGATAAATGTGGGCAATAAACTTTTCTCTTTCCTTAAGCTCAACTTTTCCCGTGAGAAAATAAAACCCCCCAATCCGCCGCGGCAGGCTTCCGTTCTTATATCCCTCAGCAAACCTCCCAATCCACACTGAATAGCTAATTAAGCACGATTCTAATGCAGAGAAGAGGAAAGTATCACGTGAAAGCTGTTGCCCAAACAGAAATTCTTCATAATTTCTCCGAAACCCCGTGATAATATTTCTTTATCCCTGGCGTTCTGGAAATGAACATAAAATCCAGATGGTGTGTACTCCTCGAAACCGTCTTCCCCATGTACAGGGTCACACCATACGGTCACACCTTTCCGATTAAAAGCGACCGCCTTGAGATGAAAATTTCAATATTGAATGACGTACCCTGTACCTTTCAATGTTTTTTGGGAAACCCTCTGAATTAATGCCAGGACACCGTACCCTGTATATGAATTTACGATACCACACACATAATACACATCATTTGAACCTTGGGACGACCCATTTTACTACGAACTTTATTGACAGTATGATGATGGGAAACCCCCTGAATTAATGCCAGGACACCGCACCCTGTACATGAATTTACGATACCACACACATAATACACATCATTTGAACCTTGGGACGACCCATTTTACTACGAACTTTATTGACAGTATGATGAATGGGAAATTGCAATGTGGTTTATCTAGCTTTGCAACATTGCAACAAATACAGTAACATACATAATATCTCTCTCCTAATGGCCATAGATGTATTGAAAATTTTGGCTATATGAGGTTTCAACTTTTTCTTTCATATTAGAGAATAATCTTTTTCTTTTAACAAAACCCGTTAGTAATAATAATGACCTGAATGTGGTTTATCTAGCTTTGCAACATTGCAACAAATACAGTAACGTACATAATATCTCTCTCCTAATGGCCATAGATGTATTGAAAATTTTGGCTATATGAGCTTTTAACTTTTCCTTTCATATTAGAGAATAATCTTTTTACTTTCCTTATCCTATAGGAAGGAAAGTAATGTAATCGGGTCAAATTTTCGATGGTCAGTTTTTAGTGCCAAAACACGTAATGAGCTTTAATAGACAAATATTCATATTCTTATTACCTTTTGCTTCAAAAATTATACAAAAATGTATCCATCTACCTATCTCGAGCTTTGTTTGCTTCGAACTTTTGACTTTCGCGCGCCACGAAAATTCAATGTTTCACACTTTATAACAAAAAAAAATTCAATGTTTTATGGGTTCACCCTGTACAATCCCTTGTTCTCACATAGCATACCGCTGCCATACTATATATTCATACAAGTTGTATTCATTGTGAATCAATAGTAAGTTTCATTTTTTTTTTTTTTTTCCCCATTCAATGGAGATTTTTTTTTAAATATTAGAATTTTATTATTAGTTTTTCCATATTTTATGACGTTCCCTGAAAGGGGAAGAGGAAAGGTGGACGGACCCTATTGTTATGTTTTATTAGTGGAGTACCTGTAAGAGATGAATAGAAGTGTGGTTTGTAAATAGCTGCACCTAGGAAACTATGCAGAATAAAAACTCTGTAAATATATCCATTAAAAAATTTCTTCGCACATTCTATCTCCATCTCTCCCTCTCTTTCTCTCTTTCTTTCTCCTTTCTCTCTTTCTCCTTTCTCTCTTTCTCTCTTTCTCTCTTTCTCTCTCTCTCTCTCTCTCTCTCTCTCTCTGCACGTGGGGGTAAACATTGAGGACTGCAGAGTCGTTCGTGGAATAGGCTCTCTCTCTCTCTCTGCACGTGAGGGTAAACATTGAGGTGTAGAGTCGTTCGTGGAATAGGCCCCTGTTTTCAGATCTGTCGTCGAGAGTTCAAGATTTTCCGTCATGAATTTTTCATTGGAAAAAACCTCCTACCTGTTTTTTTATTTTATTTTTTCTTTCTTTCTTTCTTTCTTTCTTTCAAGTGTTTTTTTTTTTTTTTTTTTTTTTTACTCAAGAGAAGAATCTTTCCGTAAAAACCAAAGAGAAATAAATAACTCAGGAGGCAGTCGTTTTCGATTTTTTCCCCCCGTCCCGGACTAGAAGAAAATTTCCCAGCCAAATTTTCTTTATTTTCTCTGGGTGTAGGAGGTGGAGACAAAGAACAGAGGTTGGCAAACAAATCGGAGAAATACATGACTGTCTTTCCTGAGAGCCACCCATCCAATTGGAAGTCGGTCATGTTCAGCGTTTCG
>NW_007377686.1:171662-204006 GCF_000475195.1 Diaphorina citri
CCTCCTTTTTTTTTTTTTTTTTTTTTTTTTTTTTTTTTTTTTAGACTTTTATATACCTATTTATTTACTTTACTGTTTGCGCATTTTTATATTTTTTTTTTTCTCATAGGTAGGTATATTCCTCACTTCCTTTTGATCATCTACTTCCACCACCTACCAGAAATGTATCCTAATCTTCTCTTCCCTTCTCCCTCTCACTCTCTCCTTCCTTCCTCTCTCTCTCCCTCTCTCGCTCTCTCCCTTCCTTCTCTGCTTTCCCTCTCCTCTCCCTCCTAACCTCTCTCTTTCTCTTCCACCTAGGATGTCTAATATAAACATACGTAATAATAAACATATTTAATAATAATTACCTTCGTTATTTAGCCAGACCAATGTACCTATACATGAGTTTCCAGAACATAAATCAAGTCACATTTACGTATATTCCTCATGGCTTTATTAAACTGTTTAGAATTGTGTGTCCAACGACTTTAATAACACTTACCAAACCTTTCCCAGGTTCGCTTCTGCCGAATGCACCCTTGATGTTCTGGTGTACCCCCTGTACTTTGTCCTATCGTGAGAACTGGCCTGAGCGTCTGTCGATATAAATCATACCCAGCTTTGTGTACTGTAGGAAATTCAAATAGGAGCAACAGATTTATTAGTATTTTATGAAATTTTGTTTACACTGCAATACTCGTATACCAAGTGTACGGATGAAGTACTTTGTAGGTGTCTTTATTAGATTACTTTACTAATATATTACCGTACTTTACGACTAGCTTAAATACATAATAATGGTTAAGAAAGACAAGTCTTTATTTAGCCAGACCAAGGTACCTATACATGAGTTTCCAGAATATAAATCAAGTCACATTTATGTATATTCCTCATGGCTTTATTAAACTGTTTAGAATTGTGTGTCCAACGACTTTAATAACACTTACCAAACCTTTCCCAGGTTCGCTTCTGCCGAATGCACCCTTGATGTTCTGGTGTACCCCCTGTACTTTGTCCTATCGTGAGAACTGGCCTGAGCGTCTGTCGATATAAATCATACCCAGCTTTGTGTACTGTAGGAAATTCAAATAGGAGTAACAGATTTATTAGTATTTTATGGAATCTTGTTTACACTGCAATACTCGTATACCAAGTGTACGGATGAAGTACTTTGTTGGTGTCTTTATTAGATTACTTTACTAATATATTACCGTACTTTACGACTAGCTTAAATACATAATAATGGTTAAGAAAGACAAGTCTTATTTAGGCAATAATTAGTTTTTACTATTGAATACGTAACAATTTTTACAAATATTTTCTCATGATGCAGGAGTAGATTATTTGAGTTTTCCCTCGATTTATTCTTTTTCTTCTTCTACTATTTGAGAGTGGTCCAAAGATTTTCTGGATCTTTCCACATTCTTAGGCAATAATTAGTTTTTACTATTGAATACGTGACAATTTTTACAAATATTTTCTCATGATGCAGGATTAGATTATTTGAGTTTTCCCTCGATTTATTCTTTTTCTTCTTCTACTATTTGAGAGTGGTCCAAAGATTTTCTGGATCTTTCCACATTTTCTTTAGATTTGATAGCTTTAGGGTGAGCCATGATTTTGCTGGAAACTCCAAATTGGTAAATGATTTTTCTCTGAAATGCTTTATGAGGTTGAATGATGGAGGATGGAAAAGTTGGCATATTGACACTATTTGGATATCCTTGTGGTGATAATGCTACTGCTCCATGTCTGAAGTATTGCTTGTCATGCTTCCTTGAAATGCTTTATGAGGTTGCATGATGGAGGAGGGAAAAGTTGGCATATTGACACTATTTGGATATCCTTGTGGTGATAATGCTACTGCTCCATGTCTGAAGTATTGCTTGTCATGCTTCCCAAACAGGCCTCCTATACGAGATTCACTCTTGGACATTGGCTTTGGTTGTGATATCGTTGACATTATTGGTTCTTCTGCTTGAACTTCTTCCTCCGGGCACTCAGGCTTAGGGAAATTATTTGCTGTGTAAAAGTACAGACCTGGTGCATCGGTCCAAATCTCTACATATCTTCCAGATTCAGGTTCTTCCAATCTACCAGCAAATACGACACCCTGAGCGTCATATCTGTGTGATTTGTTCAGACAGAATGTATGTTTATAGCCACCGCCTCTAATTCGATCTAAAGCGAAGTGAAAGGGTCTAGGCGTTCTCAAGTCAAAATAGGTTTGGTTGACATGCTTGAGCCTTCCTGTGGGAATGCCTCGACTATCCTGCATGATGTACATGTCAGCATTGATCTGCATCTTGTGATCTTTTATTTTTTCTTCACCAGCACCATGGCCTGCTAGATTGAAAAATAATCTCGGGGCAATATCAACCGGTGTAGATTCATCACAAACAGCATTTTTGGACTTCCTTTCCGATTAAAAGCGACCGCCTTGAGATGAAAATTTCAATATTGAATGACGTACCCTGTACCTTTCAATGTTTTTTTGGGAAACCATCCTCCTAGAGGTGTCCTGTGCTCCTTCAATATTTTGTTCAAATTTACGGAACCGAAACAAGTACACACGGTGCTATTAATCCCTTACAAGCAGATCCATTATTTCAACAGTTCCATTTTCCACCGCTTTATTTTGTATACATACTTACAATATGACCAACACCGTGGTATTTTTATTGCCTGAGGCAATCTCTGCCATGTACTTCTCAATATTTAATTTCACTGAGCGAAAAGCCGAGGGAGAAATCAGAGTTCACCTTAGCCTCAAGAATAAATAATAGAGGTATGTGTATTATGCATAGACATTTCGAAACCTCGAGGCTTTACAAAGAATAGAAAAAAAGGGAAAAGTTATGTCAAAAAATTTGCCAAAACGCGCGGCTGCCATGTTGAATTTTTCATACGTCGGGAAATGTGAGCTTTGAAAAGTTGAAGTATTTTTTGATGTTCACATCTTCGTAGTATTATGTTTTCTTCTTGGATCAAACCTTTGTGCATTAGACGATGATCTAAATTTTCCGGAAAAAAGGAGAAAATCTAATTGCGGTGAGAAATGGAACCACTCAACGGGAGTTAAGTCTATGAAGGAGTGACATGTAGAAGAACTAGATAGAAATTTGCTTCACTAATCACTACGGCTACGGAGTTTTTTTTTTTTAAAGAGGTTTGACAGAGGGAACTGTAACTGCTATGGTCTTATCGTCCCGAAATCGAAGAGAGAAGGAAGACAGGAAAGAGGTTTGACAGAGGGAACTGTAACTGCTATGGTCTTATCGTCCCGAAATCGAAGAGAGAAGGAAGACAGGATAGGAAAAAGCCAGCCGTTCCGAGAACTCAGGATAAAATCCACCCCGGGCGGGAATCGAACCCGCGGCCTAGCGCTTACAAGGCAGACGCGCTACCAACTAAGCTAACTAGGCTGACGCTACGGAGTATTGACTATGGTACAGTGGTATTCATTACCAACTTTACCAAGCATGGTGAAGTTCAACAGTCTTCTTTTCGATGTACCCTGTACATTTGTCATGTTAAATTGGAAGCGTTTTGCACGCCGAAAACTCTCATTATGATGAGCAAGATATACGCGTCTGTGTATAATACCGACTGTCAGGTGAAATAAATGAGAAGATAGACATAAATATGTGAGGATATGACACATACACGCTTCTTTTATTCTTTAACGTACTTTTTTCAAACTGAATTCGCGCTGACAAATGAAAAAAGAGGAATTTAGAGCTAGAGCGTGGAAACAAAATAAAGATAGGTATACGTACTGTATTTCCATCTGTTCTCGAATTTTAAAATTATGAGCAGGTTGTGGTGGCGTGTGTGGGAGGTTGTCAAGAGCCACATGAATGGTTGTCGCGAGAATGTCAAAAAATTTGCTCGCTCCTTTTTCATCCAAAACAGCATTTATTGTAATGATAAACTCGTTTTCATCCGAAAGTTTCATGGAAATTCTTGTTAGCAAGTTCCCTGGATAACCTTCTTCCTGATTTTCACTGAGATATGTCATTATTAAAGTATTTGTTGCTTTTTCTACATAAGATTTCCATATTACTTTGTCAAAAGACATAACGCCACCATCTCTATGATGAGCATCCGAATTTTTCCTTAGAAAGTGAAGTTCATTTCCATGTTGAAAGTTTGCGTCTTCAATAATATTTGAAGTTCTCCCTATCATTGCTCCGAACTTGCAGTTCTGTTCGTAATACTCTTGTACTGTAGCAAATCCCAGTAGTACATCAGCTGTGTTTCCAAACTTGTCTGGCATCCTCACAGTCAATATTGTTGCTCCAAAGTTCATGACTTCGATGAGAAGACCACTTTTATTTGAAAACTTGTATTTCTTAATAGGTTCTTTTGAACTGTAAAGGTTCAAGACGTCAAATTCATCTTGATATATGGGCAGTGCTTTTGAGTATCCAAATCTTTTGGTTGGTATCTTCTCCTCCACTTCTTCAATTTCCTCTTCCTCTCCTCCTTCAAGGAGACCTTCCTCAAAAACTTCTTTCAATGGATCCAACATCTTGGTGATTTATTAAACTTGGTGTTTTCCAGGCAAATAATTTTCAAATTTAATATTCCTAATTGCAACGAGAGAAAAATTGGATGATTGTTATTGTTTCATTGGAGGGTTTTTTTATTGGCCATGTATCATAAAATTCATAATTTTCTTCACTCACCTCAAAAAGTTCACGTACCTATTTTGCTCTAGACCACTTACCTACTTGTGTATGTACTTTGGAAAAAAAAAAAAATCTATGTACATACCTACCTATTCAAAAAATTAATGAATTTTAGAGTAGGTAAGGCCTTTTTTCAAATTGAAAAATAACATAATATGTTAAAATATCCCGCCAAGTTTTCTAGTAAGCAGGAAAGAAAGTAGGTGACCTAATTAGTACCTTGCAGGCACTTTTACTCTTGAAAAGGATCCGTTAGCATTCAAAAAGAAGGGAAAAAAAGCGCTTTCACATATTTTCTAATTGGGACATTTTCTCTTCTCGTTCTGTTTAAATCCTCTTCAGAATGTAGCATAAAACTACACGAGCCTGTACTTGGGACCTTTTTTCCGTTTTCTAAAGAAAAAAAAAGGCTCAGAAATTAAATTGAAACAAAACGTTTACCTCGTCCCTCCTCCTTCTCCTTTCTTTCTCCTTCGTCTCTCCTCCTACTCCTTTCTCTCTTTCCTTCGTCTCTCCTCCTACTCCTTTCTCTTTCATTCGTCCCTCCTCCTACTCATTTCTCTCTCTTTCCTTCGTCTCCCCTCCTACTCCTTTCTCTCTCTTTCCTTCCTCTCTCGTCCTCCTCCTCTTCTTTTCTCTCCCCTGGCATAGCTACGACACTGTTTCTTTTTCCGACGAACAAAAATTATACCTACTATAAAAAAAAGAGAAAAATAAACAAATATTTAAAAATAAATAACATTTTGCTCTAGAAAAACACAAAATAGGTGACGTCCAAATTTGCGTGTATATATTTTTTAAATATACACAAGCAGCTATTTTCAAATCAATAGAGGGAGGGAGAAAGTCAGAGGAAGGAAGAGAGGAAAGACGGGAGAGAAAAAAATATCATTATTTTTTAAACAATAAAATGAAAATTTACTACCTGACATTGTCGATATTGGAAGAAATATCCAGAATGCGGGGGAGTTTTCGAAAGCAGGGAAGTTTTATTTTCTCTTTAAGAAATATGATAAATATTTTATTAAAAAAAAAAAAAAAAAAAAAAAAAAAAAAAAAAGGGGCACTACACATTGAGTAGGTAGGTGGCTACGGTAGTAGTATATAAATTTCAAACCCTGCTAGACAACTGATCTATTCCTTCCAAAGAAGAAGAAATTACTCTTTCCAACAATGCTTATGCACATTCATGACAAGTGCTAGACGGTTTTCAGCTACAGCGACAAAACGGTTAGAGATATTGTAAAAGTTAGGGTAAAAGAACACTCAAATAAGCATCTTTCTTAGTATTAGATGCAATCTTTCTTATGGCTGAATCAGATCAGAATGACCCAGTGGTACATCCTAGTAACTAATAAGTCTAATAAGAAATGCAGGTACTGATGTACTCACAGTTAATCTTTTGAAATGAAATTATGTTGGGAAACAAATTAAATTAAAAATATCCCGGGGAAAATATTTTTTTAAAGACCCCCGGGGATTTTGTCTCCTTTTTTTAATTTACGAGAAAAAAAACTATTTAAAAACAAATAATTAGTGGGATAATTGCTTGAAAGCACATAACAGCACAACTTCTTGCTTTCCCCTCTCCTGTTTAATGAATAGATTCAAGAATATACGTATATAAATGTACATTTTATTTCATTTTAATACCTACCACTATAATTTTAATTATTTGTGTAAGGGACAGGTCTTCTGGTTACTTTATATTAAACGGAGTATTTAGGTATATTTACTGAGAAAATCTCCAAGGTCGTTTTGTCTGCTATGATTTAGATTGTACTCCCGATACCTAATACTCAAGACCGAGATGATCCGATGTTGACAAATTGGGTCAGGACTAGGGATTAAATTTATTTATTTATTTTATTTTTAACTTGTGAGAATCAGGATAATAATAGGTTAGGTACAAAATGCACCTTGGGATTAATGGAAAAGTTGGGTATACGACCATTTTCACTTACCAATTTTTTTGGATCGAAAAAAGTCTTGTGCATATTGAAATAAAATGGTCAATTTCCTGTTGTTTTCTTCCTTCCATTTTATTTTCGTTATTATTTTTATTTATTTATTTTATTATTTTCTTTTTTACACTCTATTTTCCATTGTTTATTCAATGATTCTAATATTGCAGTGCGTAACAAATGCAGTTCAACAGTACAAATGTCAATGTCTTATTATTTTTTCAAAGGCAAATATTTTTTGGTGCGCTAATTTGTTTTTCATGCTCATTTTGATTTTTGCGCTAAAATATTTCACCGCGCATCAGTATTCAACAACGCTCTTTTGTGTGCAATTATATCTGCGCTAATTTTGATGTTGTTCCTTTTTGCAGTATTCTTTACTTTATTCATGTTTGGTGTGCTCTTTTCCTTGTTGTAATTTGGTTGTTTTTGTTCTCAACAGTCACTTTCTTTTTAATTGGTGTGATCGTTATTTTCACAAATGCTCGATTTTGTTTGTCTTTTTTTATCTCGTTATTTTTTCGGAAAAATAAACTTGAATGGAAAGGGTGCCTCTTTTTAGAACTTGACTATCTGAATAGTCATACAGTCATACCTATGTGAAACTTGTTTGTTTTTCCGAAACTTGGGATTAACATGCAGGCTAGACCTATGAGGATTATGTCGAGTTAAAGCTTTGTTACTGCAAAATGTACTTCAATGTTTTGGTCATTTTGACAACCAAGTTCAAACTATCGCACGTACAGATCTCCTTTCAAACCCAAAACGGAAATAATCAGAATAGAAGAAGAAGAAATATTAAATAAGCTTAATGACAATTTTGATTCGTCATTTAAACAGATTCTCATCAGCAGAACAATAATACGAGAGAGATGTGATAACAATAATTATTATGTACCTACCTATATATGTAAAAGACATGTATAGCTACTTACAAAGATTTCAAGACAACATCTGTTGTCAGGAGGAGTAACACTAGTAAACATCAGACTATACATTCTTTGTCTAGATTTCATAAAATATAATTAAAAATGTTTACTCTAAGTATGTAGGTAAGGTACGTTTAAAGTTTAATTTTTATACAAACTTCTAACGCTGAAATTCCACATTCAAAATCTGATTTCCTCCGTTTCTGCAACTTTTTATCATGTTGAAAAATACTCGAGAGAAGCAGGCTAGACCTATAAGGATTATGTCGAGTTAAAGCTTTGTTACTGCAAAATGTATTTCAATGTTTTGGTCATTTTGACAACCAAGTTCAAACTATCGCACGTACAGATCTTGAACCTTTTTCAAACCCAAAACGGAAATAATCAAAATAGAAGAAGAAGAAATATTAAATAAGCTTTGTAAACTCAAAGCTAAATGACAATTTTGATTCGTCTTAAACAGATTCTCATCAGCAGAACAATAACACGAAAGAGATGTGATAACAATAATTATTATGTATCTACCTATGTATGTAAAAGACATGTAGCTACTACAAAGATTTCAAGATAACATCTGTTGTCAGGAGGAGTAATACTAGTAAACATCAGACTACATTCTTTGTCTAGATTTCATAAAATATAATTAAAAATGTTTACTCTAAGTATGTAGGTAAGGTACATATAAAGTTTAATTTTTACACAAACTTCTAACGCTGAAATTCCACATTCAAAATCTGATTTCCTCCGTTTCTGCAACTTTTTATCATGTTGAAAAATACTCGAGAAAAAAAGGGAAAAGTTATGTCAAAAAATTTGCCAAGACGCGCGGCTGCCATGTTGAATTTTTCATACGTCGGGAAATGTGAGCTTTGAAAAGTTGAAGTATTTTTTGATGTTCACATCTTCGTAGCACATCCACTAAAATCTCGATTGGTGCCATAGTTTGAACTGGTTGATTTGCAAAGGATTTAGAAATGTTGTGCTATGCGCATGCGCTCATGGATGTTGTTTTGTTTTCTTTGTTTTAAACCAGTTAGTAATAATAATGACCTAGTAACCTATTTAACCTTTTGTGTTAATGATACCTAAATGTGTTTCCATCTGGAGTATTTATCACTCCATATTCGGTGCTCCAAACACATCCACTAAAATCTCGATTGGTGCGATAGTTTGAACTGGTTGATTTGCAAAGGATTTAGAAATGTTGTGCTATGCGCATGCGCTCATGGATGTTGTTTTGTTTTCTTTGTTTTGTTTGATTTTTTTCCCATCTAGGATGAGAAGAACCAGCTTCTAATTACCAACACCTGGCTGTCTCTGGTAAGTGCTTCCTTATTAGTTTCTTTGCCGTACATAAAATACGCATAGGTATTATTATTAACATTAGCCAAGTCTTTCTAATTACCTAGGTACTTTACCTACTCTATAATTCAGCCGTTCCCAAACTTTTTTCTACGTGGCCTTTTTTTTAATTTTGAACGCTTTGATGCGGCCCCTTTACTGTATTTTATGTGATCTTCCCGGGGGTTGCGAAGTCCTTCACGGCCCCCAGTTTGGGAATCATTGGTATAATTTATACTTGTGTCCAGATCCACGGTAAGCAATGTAAAAGTTGATGTTTAAATATTCAGATAAACTGCTGCGATTGTATTTCTAGAGAAGTTATACGTTTTTGGAGAATATGGTCAAACAAATGGGATGAATTAGTATTCTCGTCCGAGCTTTTGCCTCAAAGTTTACGGGAAAAGTTGTTTGAACGTGGTATGTAGATGTAGTATTTGTACTAGGTACCTTCAGTGTGTATACTTACTTGTATAGGTCAGTTATGGTAGGTGTACCTACAGATAATGAGTCAATTTCTATGTTTACCGTACTATTTTGTATTCATTCATCAACATCAACTGTATTCTCCTCCTCCTCCTCCTCCTCCTCCTCCTCCTCCTCCTCCTACGAACCAAGTTCATTATGAGTAGTCATTTCTGCGAATTCCTTTTCCAATTCTTTCATCTCTTTCAAGGTATTTCCTCGTACTCCCTATTCTTCACCTTCATCATTTTCCTCATATTGCGTTGAAAGAAAACTCGGCAAAATTATTTTCCTTCTCTTTAGTTTAGTTTTCTTTTTATATTAGCTTTTTTTACACTCTAAAATCTTTTTTAATTAAGTTTCGTTATCTTAACCCGCTACTACAACGAGACCACTTTTCGATTAATTTCTTTCTTTTCCTACATAAGCATTTCCTACCAATATTGCTTTATTGCATATTTTTTATCTGATGTTAACACCAAATCAATTAGTACCATAATTAAAAGTACTTTATTCATCGATCGGAGGACGGTCATTTATATGAGACAAACTTTCCTTCTTCGTTCATATTCTTGTTGTTTCCTTGTTCCTAACCTTTGTCGAAACTCCAAACCTTGTTGCCAAGGGTTAAAAAAAAAGACGTTCTTTCCACTTTTTGTTTAGCAATATTAAAAAAAAACAGCACCCACCCTCAATTTTTTTCCCCACAAGAAAAACTTTGTAGTAATTAAAGCCATAACAATAAAGGAGGAAATATACCATCCTATAGAACGTGACCGGTTGGTTGTGGTCGTTATAGTTGGCTGGTAGTGGGGAAGATTAGGGTTTAAATCCAATTTTAATTCCAATAATACGTACTCTGGATTTTACTTTACTTTTTATTTACCTGCAGTATCTTTAAAAGGAAACAATTTGAAACTTGAAACTATCTATGTAGTTGTGTAATACATAATTATTTTCACGGGTATTACTATGTCTCTTATTAAGAGGTGTCCTGTGCTCCTTCAATATTTTGTTCAAATTTACGGAACAGAAACAAGTACACACAGTGCTATTTATCCCTTACAAGATCCATTATTTCAACAGTTCCATTTTCCACCGCTTTATTTTGTATACATACTTACAATATGAACAACACCGTGGTATTAATTGCCTGAGGCAATCTCTGCCATGTACTTTTCAATATTTAATTTCACTGAGCGAAAAGCCGAGGGAGAAACCAGAGTTCACCTTAGCCTCAAGAATAAATAATAGAGGTATGTGTATTATGCATAGACATTTCGAAACCTCGAGGCTTTACAAAGAATGTTTATCACCTAGGTCTCGAGTCTTTCTTCTTTATTATTTTTCAAATCTTTGCTAGCTCTTGAGTGTTTTCTTCTTCATTTCTCGTTATGTACTTAGATAGGTACTTCTCTTTGTGTACGTACGTACATAATATACATAATTATACTGCCTACCCTCCTCTCTCATACTCAATTCCTAGGAAATCCCTTAGAGCCCTAACGTTTACCTATGTATTTACGTACAATATGTTTACTGGGGCCAAAAAAAAGTTTCGCTCCAAAGTTTTGGCGCTGATTTTAAATATTGGAAAAGTTATAATCTTGTTTCGGGAATATTTGCTGTTGGAATTGTTTTCCATTGTTGTGTTTTGAACTTCGGACCTGTGTACAACTGCCGGTGTGAAAAGTAGGGGGAACTTTGATTTGTTTAGTTTAGAAAAACTAAAAACTACAAGTGATGTAGGTCCATGTAGTGATGGGGCACGGTTGGTCCAGTCCGCTTGCTTGCCATGCAGAAGGTCCCGGGTTCGAATCCCACCATCGACAAAAATTTGTACTCGTTTTTCGATTGCAAATATTTCAACGGGTTACTTTCTGGTATTCTCGTGTTGACCCAGCAGCTAAATGGGAAGTAATGTGTCTCTTCTCGCCCATCTGATGAGAGGCATACTGCGGGATGGGCATGCTACGACACAGGCCACATGCGTCTAATGTCGAGGCTTTACAAAGAATGTTCATATTATTTTTATGAATAATTCTGCATTCCTATTTTCTCCTTTTCACTCCTTCAGTTCCAACTTGTGTTCTTCTTTTTCTTCGCTCTTTCCCGTGTTTAGACGGGGTTGGGCGTTTTTCGTCATCCTTCAATCAGCCCTAGGGTGATCGCTTTTGGGCTGACTGACATTTGGTTTTGTGACTACAAAATTTTCACGAGTGGATGCCCTTCGCACTCAACCTTTGCTAATTGTTTAGCTTCAGTTCCAATTTGTGTTAACCACATTTTATTTCTTTTCCAAGTTATATGTTAGGCTAAATGGAAAATACCTTGGGACTTTTCCCATATGGTGGAGGATCCATGAAAGCCCAAGGTCGAAGCTTATGCTGTAGAGCAACTAAAATGATTAATGCCAAAGGCATTTTTTCACCTTTCACCAATTTCACCTCAAGGATTCCTCAGAGGCAAATACATGGATCGAGGGCTAAAAGAGCTCTCTCTCTTCTCCTCCTCCTCCTGCTCCTCCTCCTCCTCCTCCTCCTCCTCCTCCTCCCTCTATCTACTTATATCTTCTATTTCTATGTAGTTATTATTTATGTAGATGAAATTCCTTTTATTTTTAACTGACGGGGTGTGTGCACATAAAAGACTTTTCAAAAAACAAAATTTTGAATACAATAATATTCCAATTTAGTAGGTACTTGCTATCCTGAAGTATAAAAAAAAAAATGATTTTTTTTTTTTTTATTTTATATCTAAATAAAAAAAAATCATCTTCGGATAATGAGCTTTAATAGACAAATATTCATATTCTTATTACCTTTTGCTTCAAAAATTATACAAAAATGTATCCATCTACCTATCTCGAGCTTTGTTTGCTTCGAACTTTTGACTTTCGCGCGCCACGAAAATTCAATGTTTCACACTTTATAACAAAAAAAAATTCAATGTTTTATGGGTTCACCCTGTACAATCCCTTGTTCTCACATAGCATACCGCTGCCATACTATATATTCATACAAGTTGTATTCATTGTGAATCAATAGTAAGTTTCATTTTTTTTTTTTTTTTCCCATTCAATGGAGATTTTTTTTTAAATATTAGAATTTTATTATTAGTTTTTCCATATTTTATGACGTTCCCTGAAAGGGGAAGAGGAAAGGTGGACGGACCCTATTGTTATGTTTTATTAGTGGAGTACCTGTAAGAGATGAATAGAAGTGTGGTTTGTAAATAGCTGCACCTAGGAAACTATGCAGAATAAAAACTCTGTAAATATATCCATTAAAAAATTTCTTCGCACATTCTATCTCCATCTCTCCCTCTCTTTCTCTCTTTCTTTCTCCTTTCTCTCTTTCTCCTTTCTCTCTTTCTCTCTTTCTCTCTTTCTCTCTCTCTCTCTCTCTCTCTCTCTCTCTCTCTCTGCACGTGGGGGTAAAACATTGAGGACTGCAGAGTCGTTCGGTGGAATAGGTCTCTCTCTCTCTCTCTGCACGTGAGGGGTAAACATTGAGGACGTAGATCGTTCGTGGAATAGGCCCGCTGTTTTCAGATCTGTCGCGAGAGTCAAGATTTTTCGTCATGAATTTTCATTGGAAAAAACCTCCCTACCTGTTTTTTTTATTTTTTTTTTTTTTTTTTTTTTTTTTTCAAGTTTTTTTTTTTTTTTTTTTTTTTTTTACTCAAGAGTAGAATCTTTCCGTAAAAACAAAGGGGAAATAATAACTCAGAGGCAGTCGTTTTCGATTTTTCCTCCGACTAAAGAAAATTTCCACAAATTTTCTTATTTTTCCTCTGGGTGTAGGGGTGGAGACAAAGAACAGAGGTTGGCAAAAAATCGGAGAAAATACATACTGTCTTCCTGAAGCCATCCAATTGGAAGTCGGTCATTCACGTTTCGATCTGAAGAGGCAGGTCTGTCTGGTGGACAGGATGAGATTCGTAGAAGCTTAACCCATCCTTAACCCATCCTTTAGGGGCTATACCCCTACACCTAAGCCTCAGATTGGGCGTCTTGTGTATGGATTTTAGCTGAAAGCTGGTGGACAGGAACGTGGATATCCGGGGAACAGGAACTTGAACATTTTTCCCGATCCCATTCACTAAACGTGGCCCCTACATGTCTCAAAACATAAATCAAAAGGTTTTACAAGCTAGAGTAACCCGCTGTGAGGTCAATCAAGTACCCTATATAAAAGAGAGGCAAAAAAAAAGTGCTGATGTGGCTTTTTCTGAAAGCTTGAAGAATGTAGAATGTGCTAATGGTTTCATATAACACGTGAAACTCCGGAAATATGCAGGAAGGCTGAGGGTTAGAGATGAGGTTAGAAGTTTTGTTAATGTCAGGGCCGGTTTTATTGCCCCTCGGGAACTTTGTCTTGCTAGAGAATATACCCTGTTTATCCTGCTCGAATGAGACTTAAAAGGAAACCTGAGGGACCTAAATGGGACTACGGTTAAGTCCGTCTTCGGAAGTAGGGTTCAACAATACGACCGTGTACGGTATACCTGAATTATTATCCTTCCAACACCTTTTGCTCTGTGGTCTAGAATCCTAGATAGTTTGCAAGGTAGACCGCTACCGATACCTACATACATACCCACTGTTCAAAGCTTAACCCGTCCTTTAGGGCTGTCTATAGCCCCTACACCTAAGCCTCAGATTGGGCGTCTTGTGTATGAATTTTAGCTGAAAGCTGGTGGACAGGAACGTGGATATCCGGGAACAGGAACTTGAACATTTTTCCCGATCCCATTCACTAAACGTGGGCCCTACATGTCTCAAAACATAAATCAAAAGTTTTACAAGCTAGAGTAACCCGCTGTGAGGTCAATCAAGTACCCTATATAAAAGAGAGGCAAAAAAAAAGTGCTGATGTGGCTTTTTCTGAAAGCTTGAAGAATGTAGAATGTGCTAATGGTTTCATATAACACGTGAAACTCCGGAAATATGCAGGAAGGCTGAGGGTTAGAGATGAGGTTAGAAGTTTTGTTAATGTCAGGGCTGGTTTTATTGCGCAGTTAGCAAAAGCCCCTCGGGCTGCTAGAGAATATACCCTGTTTATCCTGCTCGAATGAGACTTAAAAGGAAACCTAAGGGACTAAATGGGACTACGGTTAAGTACGTTTTCGAAAGTAGGGTTCAACAATACGGCCGTGTACGGTATACCTGAATTATCCTCTTCCAACACCTTTTGCTCTGTGGTCTAGAATCCTAGATAGTTTGCAAGGTAGACCGCTACCGATACCTACATACATACCCACTGTTCAGAGCTCTCTTCCTATTTTATTTCTTCTGTCCTCTCTCATGTTGATTCTTGTCCTCCCTAACTCTAATTCTTTTGCCCATCTCCTTTTCTTCTGCTCTCAATGGAGGAGGTGCAATTGAGAAAATATTATAATATTTTCCCAATTTGATAATTATCAATAAAAGGTCGATTCCTTCGTAAACAGTTGTGAAAAATCCGAATCTGAGGTCAAAACTCCGAAAAAGTAACTTTGAAAGGTCGAAAATTCAATTTTTAATTGCCGTTCTAATAAAAAAGTTCAAAGAGTTGTGACGTCAGATTTCACGTCAAAATGCGCAGAAACGCTTAATACGCACAACACAAACGAAACGGGAGTCATTAATTATGACGTCATCACCTACGGGAGTGTATGCCGTGACGTCAAAATTCACGATTTACCGGTATTTTTTAAATCGATTTATCTCGGTATCTAGAAGTCGTAGAAGAAAGAGAAAAGAATGTTGTTTCAATGGAATTTTCCTTTAGTCTTATTGCTTTTCGATTAATTTCTTTCTTTTCCTACACAAGCATTTCCTACCAATATTGCTTTATTGCATTGCTTTATTGCATATTTTTTATCTGTCAATACCAAATCAATTAGTACCATAATTAAAAGTACTTTATTTATCGATCGGAGGACGGTCATTTATATGAGACAAACTTTCCTTCTTCGTTCATATTCTTGTTTCCAAGTAAGCGCAAATGATCTATTTCGCTTCTATCCATTCTCTTTTTCTCTCCTTTCTCCTTGGTTCTCCTATACATTTACCTACACTTCTTGTTTCTCTTGTTTTATTTACTTTTCCTCACTAGGGCTCCCAGCTCCTAACTCCTAGCCTGAGTTTAGAGGTAAAAGTTCGGATCTCTCGTTTGTTTGTAATTGTACTCCAATGAATAATGATATTAACTTCCCAGAATTTATGTGAGAGGGTAAGATTAATGCTATCATAGGCCTGAGGTATTTTTCTTCTCTCTCTCTCTCTCTCTCTCTCTCTCTCTCTCTCTCTCTCTCTCTCTCTCTCTCTCTCTCTCTCTCTCTCTCTCTATCTCTCTCGCTCCTCCTTCGTTCACACTTCTGCTTATAATACCCTCTCTATTTCCTTTTCCTTGCTCATCCATCGTTTTCTTTGAAAACCTCCCCGTTTCCAAGACAGGGTATGCAATATGCAAAACTTCGTCTGTAAAACATGTATCCTGTGTCCTTGAGCCCCCTGTTCTAAGTCTCTAAGTCACTGTGGCTTCCAGTTCATTGATCTCCTCTATCCAGAAAATATTATCATCCACCTGTTGGAATGTTTGGAAATATAAAACAGGGAAAAACATTGAAGGGCGTTCGAGGAGAAAAAAAAAGTTCTTCAGAAGCTTTTCGCATGAAATAGAAAAGGAAATCAAAGGAGACTGGCTGAAAAGATTTTCTTGGTTTTTTAAGGGTTTTTCTTCGCCGGTAGAGATGAATGGCTCTGATTGATTTTACTTCCCCTGCGTGGAAATAGAAAGTAAGAATGCTAAAAAAGAGAAACTAGCCTTTTCAGCTATTTTCTTCCTGTTTCTTGCACATTGAGAAATGCTCTTTTTCCCTTAAAAAAAAGAAGGTATCTTTTTCAATTTGGTTTCAGGATTTTTTCCCCTTCTTTTTTTTTCGCTTTTCCGCCTGTTACTGATTGATTGCATCTTCTCTGGTTAGGAGTAATGGGAGAGGAAAATAGCTTTAAAAAAGTGGATCTACTGCAGACGATTGATTGTTTAAATTTTAGGATAAGAAGGGGAAGAGTTTTATCCCGCCGGGCTCAAGTTTGACCTGTATTCGACCAAGTCCTTTTTTTTCTATTGTTTAAAAAAGCTCTTTCGTACCCTCCTAGCCACATAATATGAGTTTCGCTACATAACAGAAAATAGGTACTACGAGAGTAGTGGAGATTAGAGCAGGTTTTCGAATATGGAAAAAAATTGATCCAAGCTCGACATTTGAAAAGACAAGCAGTTTCCCTGTTAAAATCCTTTCGGTGATAGCTGGTCAAAATTGTCGACAAACATGAGAGAAAATGTAAAAACAACGAAAGAATGCTGTAGAAAAAAAATCTAGGTAAATAAGTTATCGGGTTTCTGTCAATTTTCTCTCTCTCTCTCCTTCCTATACTTTCCTCTCATTTTTGGTATAAACCTCCCCTCAGCGCACCTCTAGGTCTCAGGAAATGACTATCCTGCTAAAATACAGAACAGATTTTTTTCCTCCAAAACTCCGTATAAATAAATAGCTTTCCTTGTTTTCTGAACTTTCATAAGAACGAAAAGCACTTAAAACTTTCTTTCTCCTTGAGATGAAAGCTCTCTCCTATCTGTTTCTAATGAAACATGTGCTCGTCAGAAACGTAGGGTAGGTAGGACATACCCCGTAGGGTTGGTAAGACGTAGGGAGACGTACCCCTTTCTCACGTCAATCACCGACACTAGAACCTGTTTCGGTGATGAAGTGGCCAAAATACGTTCGGCTGGTGAACCAGAATGGTGTAGGTTCAATTTCAGCCGAGGTATACATAGAATTTTGGCAATATCATTTGAGATATTTAAAAATATTTGCTCGCAGTAAGGCCGGCCATTCATCATCGGATAGACCTGACAGGTACTGATTGTGTATGGCAGCAAAAAAAATTAGTCCTCAGGTTTCATATGGGTTTCCAGTGGATGTTGATCGACATAGTGGTGCCTTAACAGACTATCACACTCCACTGGTTTTAGAGAAGAGCTCTTAAACTTTTCTATTTCAATATTAGATACCTATCACTAGGGTTGTGTAAGATCACAAAATAGTATAAATTAAGTAGTAGTTTTTCTAATCCAACTAGACTCTAGAGCTAGAGTATCATATCTAATTTTATTATACCTATAAATGAGTAGAAATTTAATAAAGTAGTCATTGTGCATCATCAGCACTTTCACGTAGGAAAAAATAAAAGACATCAGTTTATATTTTAGGAATTCTGAGATTTACTTGTTGAGCTAATGCTTTATTTACTATATCTATCCTAGTAGGTAGTATAACGTACGCAGAAAGTTCTAAATTAGAACTTCTAAATTGGATCCTCTCACTCTTTCTTTGTCTTCTGGGTCTCCTTCTTTTCTCCCTCTTCTTCTTCTTCGTTTCCTCCTCCTTCTCTACCTTTTCTTCTTCGTTTCCTTCTCCCTTTCTATCTCTTTATACTCCTTCTCCTCTTCTTACTCTTCCTTCGTCTTCTAGGTTTCCATCCTCTTTTCTCCTTCTCCTTAGTCTCCCTCTCTTTATACTCTTCCTCCAACTTGTTTCACATTCTCCAGTACTTACTCCAATAGTGTTTCCTACATACAGGGTAACCTAAGTGAAGAGTTTATATTAATATTCAGAAATTTTGCTTCGAGACAGAGGTACCTATGTACTTGAGTAGCTTTGGCATCTTGAACTACCCTATACATGTATAGGTATTATCATTATTATTATCTATTTTCATCTTTCAATATACTGAAACCTCTCAGGTATCCTTGGTTTCTCCCTCTCTCTCTCTCCCTCTCTCTCTCTCTCTCTCTCTCTCTCTCTCTCTCTCTCTTTCTCTCTCTCTCTCTCTCCTTATTTTCTTCTATTTATCTTTTGTTTGTGTGTTGAATCTTTTCCTTACATTTCCATCCAGCTTCTTTCTTATTTTCTTCTATTTATCTTTTGTTTGTGTGTTGAATCTTTTCCTTACATTTCCATCCAGCTTCTTTCATACCTCATATCTGAATGGAACTTCTCATTCATTTCCTTAACATACTGTTGAGCAAGCTTGAAGGTATGCGCCCATGATTAAGTTGAAATTATTCGTATGGTTTTCTAATTTCAAACTCAACTGTGGTCGCTTGTATGGATTATTAGCGTCCGGATAGCTATTCTAAATAATGAATTATGTAGCTTTGGTGAAGCTGAGAGCCTCTTGAAACTTTGATCCATCTTGATTTTTTAAAATCATTTGATTACAAAAGGGAGAAAAAGGACTAGTTGAAAGGCTAGGCAGTTAGATCAAATTCACACTGGAAACCCCTCACTTTTTGGGCATTTGTTTGAGAACGGACAATTTCACCGTTAAATTTAAACTAAAAAAACAAACCCAACACTCTTGTATTGTCACTCGTCGTCCAATATTAAAACGTCAATGCATTTGATTCACGAACTTTCATTTGGAATATACCTACTAGGTTTGTTGTTGGGGGTAGGGGGAAAGAGAGGAGGAGGAGAAAGAGATAGAAACAAAGAGGGAGAGATGGAGGGAAAATAGAGGAAGAAGAAAGAAAGAGAGAAGGAGGGAGAGATGGAGCGAAAGAGACAGAAAATAAATACGAAACGAGGAAAGTTGAAGGAAAAAAAGAAAAACGAGGAAGAAGAGTAACGAGAGAGCGAAGTTTTTAATAGGTTTGGAAGATCATAAGGTTGACGTGACTCTAATATTGATGAGCCATTATTATTGACTGAGATGCCTGCAGTAGGAGCCAAGTGATGGTTGAAGAGACAGCCATACACCGTTCGGATGTTGGACAAATAGATCAGTTGCGCTTACTTGGATGATGTTTCAAAGTCATAGAGGAGGAAAAATGAGGACCAACGGAATTTTTCTTTTTCTTCTACGACTTCTAGATTGTTGATCGACATAGTGGTGCCTTAACAGACTATCACACTCCACTGGTTTTAGAGAAGAGCTCTTAAACTTTTCTATTTCAATATTAGATACCTATCACTAGGGTTGTGTAAGATCACAAAATAGTATAAATTAAGTAGTAGTTTTTCTAATCCAACTAGACTCTAGAGCTAGAGTATCATATCTAATTTTATTATACCTATAAATGAGTAGAAATTTAATAAAGTAGTCATTGTGCATCATCAGCACTTTCACGTAGGAAAAAATAAAAGACATCAGTTTATATTTTAGGAATTCTGAGATTTACTTGTTGAGCTAATGCTTTATTTACTATATCTATCCTAGTAGGTAGTATAACGTACGCAGAAAGTTCTAAATTAGAACTTCTAAATTAGAACTTCTAAATTGGATAAGGTGCCTTATTTACAAATTACAAATATTCTAAATGGATTATATCCTTATGGGTCTTATTTACTAACAACATGGTTAAAATGTTACTGAGTTGCTCATTATATTTATCGTTGTTCAAGTTCTTCAGTTTCATGTATTGATGGTTTCTTGTATTTTGTTCCATAGGAATGGATCGACTACAATCTCGTATGGAACATCTCCGAATATGGAGGTGTCACTTACGTTTTATACTTTATTGGAAATCCAGTAAAAGCGTTACGACTACATAATCTATATTTTTTATTGGAAAAAAATGTATAAAGTTATTAATGAAATACAGGAGTATGCTTGTGAAAAGTTAACACCTCTGAGACGGTTTAGAGTTTAGACGAAGTGCCTTTTTGTATGTTCTTTTTGCTCTTGTTATAATAAAGAACAAGCTCTTGAACTTGTTCAAGTGTTGGTTTATACCTTAGTATAGAAAATTGTGTTAAATGATAAGGAGATGCATTTTATTGAGGATCACTTATCAACTGATCATATTATAGGTATCACTAACTTGTGATGCCATCATACATAGGTAGGTACGTATATTATAGTGACGTGTGATGAAATTTTATATCTAGGTCCCACAATATTTTTGGTTGAAAATGACCAGTTGTATAAGTGTGTCTACAGTCGACTGAAGTCGATCGATCATAGCGCTCCGGAATTTCTTCTACGACAGCATAAAATTTTGTATGAATGCCTGGTAATTATTTTAGTTATGCAATGTGCTCATCACATTAGTATTACATAGCATAAAAGTTATCCTCTTGAGACTAACTTTTTTGTATACAATTTTACTTTCTCGAGTATGATGGAAAGTCACTTTCTGGTTTTCTAAAGGTTCATAGTTGTACTTAATTGGGTTGGAGTGAGACTAGACTAGCTAAGCTGTTCTTCCAGTATTCTAAAGATGAGTTGAAGCAAATAAAAGTTCTTGTAAGCAACAAAAAAGGCGTGCTTTGTTCATAATGATTATAAAAATAAAATGGGAAAAAATAACACTACAATTACAGCGAACTTGGAGCTGAAGCGTTATCTTGTTTTCGTATCATGAAATATTAGGATTTCGCGTCATTGACATAAAGTGCGTGCACAAAGCTTTATCCTTCTGGATTTTGCGGATAAAAGCCTTCGAAATGAAAAGGCGTGAAATGTAAGTGAGAATAGATAGCTGTCAATATTAGACAGTTACGCACATATCAAAGCAGCGTAAACAAAAGCTAAAAGTGTCACTAGAGGGGGAGTGAGGAGGGTTCTACTGTGTTCTCATGCAGGGTGCCAAGTATTCGCTCTTATTGTTTACCCGTTACCTGTACATACGAGTACGTACGTACATACTGGTTATATGTACAAGATAGAGAAAGCTTTCAAAGCGGAGAATTCGTTGTGCAATCAAAACCACCCCAAATTTTGTCCACGTGAACAGTGCTACTATTGGGGGCCCTATTTGGGGAAACACAGACCATAATGATTTATGCAGTGTCTGTATTATGCCAAAAACATTTATCATTTTTCCGGGGAATGGAAACTTTTTTTATTTGGATATGAAAATTAGATTCCCCAAAAAACCGGAATTTCATTATTTTATTAAATAAATAGAGACGCCTCGTAATGTAAAGTTATTGTGGATTGAAATGTTCTGTTTCAAATCATCGTGACTGGAAAAGGAAAATCTCAATATTTTCATTCAGTGTCCTGGATAAAGAACAGATGCGAATTAATTTAATAAATAGGTAGATTCAGCTGTCCTACAGACCTATTATAGATATCTAGGTGGATTTGTGTGTCTCATTTTGAGATAGGTATAGATTTTTATCTCTGGATTTTGTAATTTCATATTCCAATTTGCCTCAAAATACTGGCGTTATCTCTCTCTCTCTCTCTCTTTCCCTTCCTCCGTCCATCCCTCTCCTATTATAATCTTATATTTATTTTGTCCCTAAGATTTATTCCTTCTCTCTCTCTCTCTCTCTCTCTCTCTCTCTCTCTCTCTCTCTCTCTCTTGGCTAACTTTATCAAGGAGACGTGAGTGATGTCCTCACAAATACAATGATACTTCAAAAACACCGTGATGACCACCGAATTGCTTTCCGGAGTTTCCGGCCTATCAAGTTCGATTATTTGAAATATATTTCCATGATAAAAGATTGTGTAAAATGCTAGTTTTAATTTATACCGGAACCACCGAAGCATCACTTCAGACGGAAATATACCGAGGTCATCAAGGAGACGTGAGTGATGTCCTCACAAATAGAATGATACTGCAAAAACACCCTGATGACCACCGAATTGCTTTCCGGAGTTTCCGGCCTATCAAGTTCGATTATTTGAAATATTTTTCCATGATAAAAGATTGTGTAAAATGCTAGTTTTAATTTATACCGGAACCACCGAAGCATCACTTCAGACGGAAATATACCGAGGTATATACTTTTATAATAATAAAATACAAATCGTTATCAGAATCTAGTAAAGTCTACATTCAATCTACCTTTCTACATGAGAGGTTCGAAACATTTGAAGCTTTCAATAGTGAAATGCAAAATGTACGCAGCTCTAGATTGAACCACCAACCAGGGCCTTTCATAGCCTAAACGGGCCCCGAACCTGCTTCCTACAATAAGAAGAATTTTACTAACAATAAGGCGGTCTCTTCCTGATCCCTTGTGTGCCGCGTCCATTTTAGTTTAGGACTATTACACTGGAAAATACTATAGTCGTATTTTACTTTCGGAAACAGAGACGATTTCCTCCTCTTCTATTTACTTCTGAAGCTTATTTCCCCTCTTTTAAAGGGCAATACGGGAATTCGTTTAACCGCTAGGTGGCGTGGTAGCGCCTGTACTAAACCATTGAAAATCCAAGATGGCGCATTCCCAACTGTCGAATATCAAGGGTATAGGGAATATGTCAACTACGTCATTTTGAGAAGAGGAAATCATTTGTTTCCGAAAGGAAAATTGAGCTTATCTAGTTTTAGCTAAATTATGGTCCCTACTTCTGGACTCCTCAAGGGAGCAACCTGGATGCGAATGGGACCGAATGATCCCGCCTGTGAACGATCCTACCCATCCTGTCACCACAGAGTTCGGGTTATCCAGTAACTATGCTTCCAACATCTTGTCATCTTCTCGACAAGACTTGATAGTGTTTGCATTATCTAACCAGAGCCCTTAATTCCCTCTTAATTTTCTCGAGTAATGCTGTGTCTCAAGCGAGGTCACGTTCTTCCATATTCATTGATGTCTTGAGATGTTCTTACCCGTGTGGCTTGCGGGGAATTAAAGGAAAAGCTTCTTGCATTATTCCCATTGCTAAACATGGCTGGTACGAGAAAATCGCGGGGGTTTACATGATGACTTTACGTGCTCGTATGAAATGAGCTTGTTCCCTTTCTGTTGCTCCCCTCGTGAAACAAAGGTTGGGAATTATTACTCTGATTTTGACGGCAAGTTTGGACAAAAAACTGTGCCACTGGCAAGACAACCCAGTGGTTCAGATTCTACACTCTGAACATCTTAAAATTCCTATGTTCCTACCTGCCTGTTTATAGTCCTTGTTGTTTCTGTGAAATTGTCTTTTTTGTTGGTGAGAAGGGAATATTGATTCAGTCATAGAAAGGTATAGGTACATTATGTAGGCATTAATCTTTTCTTTTCTTTTGATCCCTTTATTAGAAATTTTGTATTTTGAATTAAAAATCTGATCTTTTCTACGTTCTGAATCATATTCATTCTGAGGTGAAGCATACCTATTGCGACACTGAAGCATCTTGTTCTAAATCGGTCCAATACATAAACAGCTCAAAATCTTTTCCATCATGTTCTGAGTTTCGTCAGGTTTCGGGTTCATCACGTAGGAGCGCTTATTCGTGTGCCGTTTTCGGTAGGACGGTCTTGGCTTCCTCTGACGATTTCCATACATTTTATCCCGGCATGATTTGTCCAACATACCCTGGTAATTCGGCGTGAGAATCTCTTCGGAAAATTGATACGTTGGTCCTAGGCAAAGGAAATGCAAAATTTTCTCCTTGGCATTGTTTGTTGACATGCTTTATTTCCTGGCTCTGTGTTCCCCAGAAAGATCTTTGTGTTCTGGAGGAACAGCAGACTTGGTGTGTCTGTATTTGAAATTTTGAATAGTGTGTAAGGAAACTTGAATTTATTTTGAATATTTGATCTCATATGGAGGAGAGTTTTCAGCTATAGTTTTATTTGCATCATAATGCTGCTTATAACATCGATTCAATATAGCTATCCAAGTTTTGGGAAAAAAATTCCAGTGATTGGGGCGGGGAAAAAAGTCTGTAACTCTCGAATACTCGGAATTTTTGTTCTCATTTGCTAAGTAACAACTAACATGAACTGGCTGAGACGATATTAATACAATGGATTATCTTAGATTAGAATAAAGACAAGTCACACTCTGACAAGTCAAAGGCTCAAACAACTAAGTAGGTACTTATTGTCAATATCATAATTGACAAACATGTTATACGAGTATGTACATATGAGGATTTTAATGATTATGTGAAATGGAGAGTGTGGTTGTATCTCCACCAATAAGTCAGTGTGAGAGATTTATTAATCAACAATCCTCCGTGAGTGTTTCTTTTCAGTCACCCCATCTCTTTTCGTACAATTTTCCAACACTTCTACTTACATCTCTTTGTTTCTGAAGAAAGAAATCCAAGAAGATAATCCCATCATTTCCACAACTCTTGTGAGATTTCAACTGCCAGCACAAAACAGAGCGAAAGACTTTTGAAAAGTAAGTTAAGAGAAAAGTTAAAGTGACAATTCCTTCTCTCATTCCAAGAAGTTCCTGGGTTTTCTCCCATTCCTTTCTTTTTATGGGTTGTAAAAACGCTAGGAAGTTTGTCAAAGTTTATATATTCATAACTCAGGTAGAAAATTATGGTTACGACGGGAAAAGGGGTACTAAAAGTGGTTTTACTTCTGCAAGCACTAATTACTATCATTTAGAAAACACTTACTAAAAGAGAGTTTTATTCCAAGAAGTTCCTGGGTTTTCTCCCATTCCTTTCTTTTTATGGGTTGTAAAAACGCCAGGAAGTTTGTCAAAGTTTATATATTCATAACTCAGGTAGAAAATTATGGCTACGACGGGAAAAGGGGTACTAAAAGTGGTTTTACTTCTGCAAGCACTAATTACTATCATTTAGAAAACACTTACTAAAAGAGAGTTTACTCAGCTTTAATTTCAGCTGACGGAGTATGTTATTTATTTGAGGTCAGAATGTAGAGTCTGTTCTAGATGTATTTCCTTCTCGTCACACTGACTGCCAGGAAGTTTCATGAAGCAAAGGCAGCAAAGAAGTGCTTTGCATTTCACAAAAGTTATGACTTAATATTACAGGAGAAAAACCTTGCATAACCATTATAATAGTTGCTGTCACTGCGAAACATGAAGTGCAAAGTTATAAAGTTGCTTTCAGAGACACAGAAAATGTAACAAGGATCTCCTTTCTTTCAGCTAGAGATAGATTAAATAGCTAACTCTGGAAATAACTGCACACTCGGTAGAAACTGTTCACATACAAACAGTCAAACCTTCAAACCTACGAGTTTACAAGAAAGAAAAAAAAAAGGAAAAGTTGTACAAACATGGATATACCTAGTTCGAATTTATAGCAACAGGAAAAACAAAGATGCCCCTGGAGGTATATTTGAAGGGAAAATGACTTCGGAGCCAGGGAAGAGATTAATAAACAACAAAGAAGATAGAAAAGAGAAGGAAGAAAGCGGGAGGGAAAGAAGAAGAAAAGATAATGAGACAAGAGTTAAAGAGAAGCGGAAGAGAGAGGTAGAAAGAGGGTAATAGAAGGGTAAGACAGAGAAGGAAGGGAAAGAAAGTAAGAGATATAAGGAAAAGTAGAGAAAAACAAGAAATGTAGGGTAATAAGAGAGAGAGGGAGAATTACAGCAAAGAAGTGCTTTGCATTTCACAAAAGTTATGACTTAATATTACAGGAGAAAAACCTTGCATAACCATAATAATAGTTGCTGTCACTGCGAAACGTGAAGTGCAAAGTTATAAAGTTGCTTTCAGAGACACAGAAAATGTAACAAGGATCTCCTTTCTTTCAGAAAGAGATAGATTAAATAGCTAACTCTGAAAACAACTGCACACTCGGTAGAAACTGTTCACATACAAACAGTCAAACCTTCAAACGTACGAGTTTACAAGAAAGGGAAAAAAGGAAAAGTTGTACAAACATGGATATGTACCTAGTTCGAATTTATAGCAACAGGAAAAACAAAGATGCCCCTGGAGGTATGTTTGAAGGGAAAATGACTTCGGAGCCAGGGAAGAGATTAATAAACAACAAAGAAGATAGAAAAGAGAAGGAAGAAAGAGGGAGAAAAGATAATGAGACAAGAGTTAAAGAGAAGCGGAAGAGAGAGGTAGAAAGAGGGTAATAGAAGGGTAAGACAGAGAAGGAAGGGAAGCTCTGGTTAGATAATGCAAACACTATCAAGTCTTGTCGAGAAGATGACAAGATGTTGCAAGCATAGTTACTGGATAACCCGAACTCTGTGGTGACAGGATGGGTAGGATCGTTCACAGGCGGGATCATTCGGTCCCATTTCCATCCAGGTTGCTCCCTTGAGGAGTCCAGAAGCAGGAACCATCATTTAGCTAAAACTAGATAAGATTGGCAGCGGGTTGCTACCTTGAGTCCAGAAACAAGAACCATAATTTAGTCTGTATTTTCCTTTTCGGAAACTAAAACGATTTCCTCTTCTCAATATGGCGTATTCCTAACCCTTGATCTTCGATGGTTGCGAATGCAACATCTTGGATTTCCAATGGTTTAGTACAGGCGCTACCACGCCACCTAGCGGTTAAACGAATTCCCGTATTGTAATTTAAAAGAGGAGAAAGCAGCTTCAGAAGAGGGGAAATCGTCTTAGTTTCTGAAAGTAGTTTGGAAGTGAAAGAAAGAAAAGTAAAATACCTACGACTCGACTATAGTATTATTGTTGCTAGGAGGCTCCTTTTGTTTGAAGTAGGTTCGGGGCCCGTTTAGGCTATCAAAGGCCCTGGTTGGTGGTTCAATCTAGAGTTGCGTACATTTTACGTATACATTTCACTATTGAAAGCTTCAAATGTTTCGAACCTCTCATGTAGAAAGGTAGATTGAATGTAGACTTTACTAGATTCTGATAACGATACTAGAAAGTGACTTTCCATTATACTTGAGAAAGTAAAATTGTATACAAAAAAAGTTAGTCTCAAGAGGATAACTTTTACGCTATGTAATACTAATGTGATGAGCACATTGCATAACTAAAATAATTACCAGGCATTCATACAAAATTTTATGCTGTCGTAGAAGCAAATTCCGGAGCGCTATCATCGATCGACTTCAGTCGACTGTAGACACACTTATACAACTGGTCATTTTCAACCAAAAATTGTGGGACCTAGATATGAAATTTCATCACTCGTTACTATAATATACGTATGTATGATGGCATCACAAGTTAGTGATACCTATAATATGAAAGTTGATAAGTGATCCTCAATAAAATGCATCTCCTTATCCTTTAACACAATTTTCTATACTAAGGTATAAACCAACACTTGAACAAGTTCAAGAGCTTGTTCTTTATTATAACAAGAGCAAAAAGAGCATACAAAGACACCTCGTCTAAACCGTCTCAGAGGTGTTAACTTTTCACAAGCATACTCCTGTATTTCATTAATAACTTTATACCTACATTTTTTTTCCAATAAAAATAGAAAGTAAAAATATAGATTATGTAGTCGTAACGCTTTTACTAGATTTCCAATAAAGTATAAAACGTAAAGTCGCAGCAAACTGGGGAGCTAGACACCTAGTCAGATCTCATCCATATTTATAAACTCATTTAATTTAAAGACTCCCCTACACGATAAAACTTTGAATAGCTCGCCATAAATATTGCAAGTTTGCGAGAGTTATGGAGTGACAAGGGACTCTCGGTTTTCGCAAACTTTTGTGAGAAATTGAAAAGCTCAGTGACAGTGCTAAATTCGCTGAACTAATCTTGGAATTTCAGAAGTTGAAAATCATGTCGCTGTAGAACGTCTAATCGTCCCGAAAGCGAAGAAGGAAGACAAGATAGGAGTGCAAACTTTTGTGAGAAATTGAAAAGCTCAGTGATAGTGCTAAATTCGCTGGACTAATCTTGGAATTTCAGAAGTTGAAAATCATGTCGCTGTAGAACGTCTAATCGTCCCGAAAGCGAAGAAGGAAGACAAGATAGGAGAAACCCCGCCATTCCAAGAATGAGGCTTATCAATTAAAGGATCAAATCCGCTCCGGACAGAAATCGAACCCTCCAATAGCGTTGTTTCCCATTTTACTGATCCCATCATCAGAATTACTGATCCCATCATCCGAACGGTGTATGGCTGTCTCTTCAACCATCACTTGGATCCTACTGCAGGCATCTCAGTCAATAATAATGGCTCATCAATATTAGAGTCACGTCAACCTTATGATCTTCCAAACCTATTAAAAACTAGAACTTCTAAATTGGATAAGGTGCCTTATTTACAAATTACAAATATTCTAAATGGATTATATCCTTATTTTATCGTTACGGCCCACCAGGATAAAATCCGCCCCGGGCGGGAATCGAATCCGCGGCCTAGCGCTTACAAGGCAGACGCACTACCAACTAAGCTAACTAGGCTGGCATCACTCAACCTTTACTATTCCTCTGGTAAAGGTATTAACTGTGATTGAGGTATTTGTGGTGAGGGTGAAAATTAGGCAATTTTTGTGGGTATCACAGCGTTTCTAAGATCCTCAATTGTCCTCACGAGGCTGATCGAACCCCATATTCCAAGTACAGAGCCGAAAAAACTTGGACTCTGCCCTGAATCAAACCCGGGATCTCTCGCTGAAAAATATATTTTTCGTTATTATGATTTTTTCGTACAGAGAGAGAGGGAGGGAGGGGAAAAAAACTGCATGAAAAATGCTTCCCAAGGATATCAGAGGACTCAGCGTATAAAACAACCCTACTACGACACAAGGGAGACAAGCCACTTTTTCCGGGATACCGGGGTTTTTTCGGTTCACGTCAAGATAAATATGCTTTCTGAGCAGTGTCTACGAGGGTTCTATTCCCTCTCGAGACGGATTTTATCCCACATACCTAGATAAGGTTCGTTATAGGAACGGCTGGCTTTCTCCTATCCTTCTCTGTCTTCGCTTTCGGAACGATAAGACCTTGGCAGTTTCCCTCCGTCGAACCTCTAAAAAAAGCAGTGTCTACAGTTTAATCTATGGTCAATCGGCATCGCCTGAAACGCCCCCAAAAATTTTGTACTCCTTTTTTATTTGCGGAAATTTCTCAGAATAGGTCCCTTTTTGGTCGGCCTTTAGTTTGAGAAAAGGAGAAAAACAAACAAGAGTAGGTAATCCGTAAATGGATAGTCTTTCACGAGGATCCCTTTAGGCGAGCCCATTTTTCAAAGTTTACCAAAATAGTTCATACAGGGGTATTATAACAGTGTTTGTCGGTAACAAAATATCTGGGTCATAAAATAGACACCCTGACGGTTACTGGTACTCGCCCTGGGGATTCCCTCTCGAGACGGATTTTATCCCACATACCTAGATAAGGTTCGTTATAGGAACGGCTGGCTTTCTCCTATCCTATCTATGGTCGATGGGCATCGCCTGAAACGCCCCCAAAAATTTTGTACTCCTTTTTTATTTGCTGAAATTTCTCAGAATAGGTCCCTTTTTGGTCGGCCTTTAGTTTGAGAAAAGGAGGAAAACAAACAAGAGTAGGTAATCCGTAAATTGATAGTCTTTCACGAGGATCCCTTTAGGCGAGCCTATTTTTCAAAGTTTACCAAAATAGTTCATACCTACAGGGGTATTATAACAGTGTTTGTCGGTAACAAAATATCTGGGTCATAAAATAGACACCCTGACGGTTACTGGTACTCGCCCTGGGTGGAGATGTGGGGGTAGTCGTTTGAATAATGAATATAGCAGCCTCAAGTTTATTTCACCATGGAAGTCATAAACTGGACTTGATAAAGTTACAAAGCAGTTCTAAATTGTTATCTCAACTGAGTTGATGCGGTTAGACCGTCTGGGGGTTTATTGTACATGTTGAGGTGAATGTCTACCTACAGTAAACTGAAATGTCCACAACTCAAACTGTGCCTTTTGTCTGAATTTTGTGACCTGAAATATTCCCACCATTTTGTCTCTTTTCTCTCACTTTTTATCCCACCTAGGTATAATAATATGTGCTCAAGCCTCAAGTTTATTTCACCATGGAAGTCATAAACTGGACTTGATAAAGTTACAAAGCTGTTCTAAATTGTTATCTCAACTGAGTTGATGCGGTTAAACCGTCTGGGGGTTTATTGTACATGTTGAGGTGAATGTCTACCTCCAGTAAACTGGAATGTCCACAACTCAAACTGTGCCTTTTGTTTGAATTTTGTGACCTGAAATATTCCCACCATTTTGTCTCTTTTCTCTCACTTTTTATCCCACCTAGGTATAATATGTGCTCTATGAATATATGTGCTCTATGAATAATATAAGTATCATGTGAAAATCAGAATGGATTAGAATTGGCTATGGTTGAGAGAATTCTAGATACCATTTAATAAATGATTTGGTTTATCTAACTGTGATTAGCTGATTAGATATCTTCTCCTTTTCTCTGTTGCTCATAAAAACAACGAATGATTACCATTTAATAAATAAATGATTTGGTTTATCTAACTGTGATTAGCTGATTAGATATCTTCTCCTTTTCTCTGTTGCTCATAAAAACAACGAATGATTACTTTTATTATTCCTCCGAATATGTTAGGGCTTTTAATAACTGCCTGCACATAGTGCTTTTACTATGATACTATCGTACGTACACACAAAACGTATGTTAACCCAGCAGACAGTGTGGGAACTAACCTAATTTCCGAACAATAGCGTTATTTTATCATTTTTTTTTAATCGGATTTTTCTGTTTGTTTAGGACTTTGACCTTTGCCATTTTATTAGTTCACGGTTCATTGAAGATAACTTTATCCACTATTACTACGATACTATCGTACGTACACACAAAACGTATGTTAACCCAGCAGACAGTGTGAGAACTAACCTAATTTCCGAACAATAGCGTTATTTTATCATTTTTTAATCGGATTTTTCTGTTTGTTTAGGACTTTGACCTTTGCCATTTTATTAGTTCACGGTTCATTGAAGATAACTTTATCCGTGTCGACCGCCATCACCTCAGTGGGATTATTGGAAACCTTTTGGTCGGTTTATTGTGTTTTGTTTCGGAGAATGTTCTTTTTTTTATGTTGCCCCTTATTTTTAATGAGTGTGTGTTTTTACAACCTATTAGGCTAATTGAGATATTAAAAATAATGTTTCTAACCCCCTGATTCAAAGTCTTGTTTTGTAAAGTAGGGGGTGATTGAAAGGCTGTTATGAAATAAGAGCCTGCCATCCGATTTCCGCCCGGGGCGGATTTTATCCCAAACAGATAAGGTTCGGAACGGCTGGCTTTTTCCTATGCTGTATTCCTTCTCTTTTCGCTCTCGGGACGATAGTGGTTGGGTGGAAGAGCTCCTCCAGGAAAACCCTGTCAATCAAAGCCATAAAAAAAAAAGAAAAAAAAACTTTAGCAGTTAGAGTTCTCTCTGTCAAACCTCTTAAAAATGTTGCCCCTTATTTTTAATGAGTGTGTGTTTTTACAACCTATTAGGCTAATTGAGATATTAAAAATAATGTTTCTAACCAATATTATTCTTCTCGTTGTTTTCAGTTTGACCTTTTCGTGTAGAAGCTGTAGAATATTATGCTCACAACACAGAGCGTACCATGTTGTGCTTGCTTAGTTGGGATATCCCGAGTGAATAGAGTTTTAAGCAGCGACATAGTGGCAGAAGAAATGGGAGCTTTTTGGAAAAGAAATTTTCAAGAATAAAATGGAAAAGAAAAATAGGCTAACCACAGAAAATGAGTGGTGGAGTTGGTTCTAGCAAGAAAAACAATACAACATCTTTGGGTTCAAATTTAAAGACGAAACTTTAAGCAGCGACATAGTGACAGAAGAAATGGGAGCTTTTTGGAAAAGAAATTTTCAAGAATAAAATGGAAAAGAGAAACAGGCTAACCACAGAAAATGAGTGGTGGAGTTGGTTCTAGCAAGAAAAACAATACAACATCTTTGGGTTCAAATTTAAAGACGAAACTTCCTAAAACCACTCGTTCAAAAAATTTAGGCAAAAAAATGTTACGTTGGACTACATAATTTCATTTGAGTTCTTAGTAACGCAACGTTCAGTGATTAGTGGGTCATTTTCTAATGAAGGCCCTGGTCAATTGGTAATGGTAATCCTTCACTAGACTAAAATGTAGAAAGCAGCAAAGTGGAGCAAATAAACAGTCGAGAATGTTGGAAAATACAGGAAATAAATTTCTGCCCGCTTGCTCCCGTGAAAAATGTTTTTTTTTTTTTTTTTTTTAAAAAAAAGAGGTTTGACAGAGGGAACTGTAACTGCTATGGACTTTTCGTCCCGAAATCGAAGAGGGAAGGAAGA